>NC_084744.1:15516768-15739268 GCF_033978785.1 Entelurus aequoreus | reverse complement strand
AAAAGTGTGTAACAAATAACATCTATTCGAATTATATATCACTTCTGGCGGGCGTTGTGTCCTACTCTGTTCAGTGGTACTTGAAAGCACCGTAAAACACCTTGTCTCTTTTCCTCCGAGCAAAAGAACGATCATCATAATTCCGTGCTCAGAGAGCACAGCTTGTAGGTTCAATGTGCACAATTGAATATCTTAGTTACTCAGACAGCAACAATGGGTTTGTATAAGTTTAGATTGGGGTATGTTGTTTTGAACATATGTCTCTTGTTTTCATGTTAGCATTCAAGCTAGCGAGCTGGCACCAGCAAGTCTGCCGTGAGTTTATCAAAGTGCAGTTATCAGTCTCGGTTTTTCAATCATTTTCATTTTAAAGGGTAATACTAACCTTCGGGAGTTTTGCCATGGTCATCCTTATTACCGTTTTGTTACGCCGCAACAATAGTCTTGTTTCCCAGTGAAAAATCCATGCACCATGTCTTAGTAGTTGTAAATCTGATTGGATCCTGAAGGGAAATGTACTTTCCCCCCTATGCAGTGGCGGGCCGTGCGTATCCCACCTAGGCCTCAACAAGTGATATCCTACTTAGTCAACAGCCGTACATGTCACACTAAGGGTGGCCGAATGAACAACGCCAACACTGTCATAAATATGAGCCATGTAGTGCAACCACACTAAACAACAATGACAAACACATTTCGGGAGAATATTTGCACCGCAACACAACATAAACACAACAGAACAAATTCCCAGAATTCCCTGCAGAACCAACTCTTCCGGGACGCTACAATATATCTGCCACCTAATCAACGTTTTGTTCTCCCTCTCTGTCTGTCGGTCTGGCTACGGCGCAACACTTCCCGCTTCCTGCTAAATTGAAACTTGTGAATGGATACTCACTTTGGAATGACAAGTGAGTATCCAATCACAGTCTCGTTAACATCAGGCTACCTAGATAGGCTACTGTCAACAACTTGTGATCTGATTGGATATCGCAACTGTCTCTCAACTCTATGTGTTCTCAAATTCATCCGCTAACGGTCCCGATGAGTATCCAATCACAGGACGCGTAAACGTTTTGATTGATTGATTGAGACTTTTATTAGTAGATTGCACAGTACAGTACACATTCCGTACAATTGACCACTAAATGGTAACACCCGAATAAGTTTTTCAACTTGTTTAAGTTGTGGTCCATGTTAATCAATTCATGGTAATTCAAGTTCAATGTGAGGCCATCTAGAAGGCCTTACTGACAACTCGTGATGTGATTGGCTATCGCAGCTGTCTATCAACCGTATGTCCCCGTTCACTTACAGCAGGGGTGTCCAAAGTGCGGCCCGGGGGCCATTTGCGGCCCGCAGCTAATTGTTTACCGGCCCGCCACACATTCTGGAAATGCTATTGCAAAAATAAAAAATAAACATTACAAAAAGTGGAATGAGGTGAAATCTAACTAGAAAAAGTTACAATGTTGACACAAAGCTGCCATGCAGGCTGCTTTTTTTCTTCTGTCTATCTTTATTTTATTTTTTTGCCATTGCTTAAAAAAAAAAAAAAAATCAATGTTATAATGAATTATTGACCTATTCAAGGTTCCGATTATTTCAAATATTTCACTTTAAAATGTTTTATGTGGAAAATATTGCATATATCGTGTGGTTGCCATACAAAAACATCAACATTTTCTTTGACAAAAGAGCATAAAACAAACAAAATAATAGTTCAAACATAAAATTGACAGATATATCTGAAGTTGATCTCGTAATTTAAGTGTTGAAAGTAAAAAAAAAACTTATACAAATGTATCACTTTGAGTGGGGCATCTTTTGGATCCTAAATATATTTAATGGGATTTTATTTATCTTTTCACTGTGATTACTCAAAAATAACAATGAATTAATATCAATGGTGTCTTGCATTATTGATGTTTTTAAGGCCCTAATTACTTCACATCAAACATTGCTTTCTGAATGTTTTGGGCAGTGGGGGAAATACTGCATATTTCAGTTTTATTATAAAAACAAAGTTGTCTTGACAGAAAAGGCATAAAACCTTTTTGGGTTTTTAAATGTTATATCAACCTGAAGTTGATATACTGTAGAGATTTACTGTAAGCGTTAAATAAAAAAATAAAAATAATAATTTGACTTGTTTTTAAGACACTTTTTGGTCCCCGGGAGCCCTATAGGTAAAAAAAACTAAAAAAATCCATATATTTTGTTATGATTTGAAAATGAAAACTATCAAAATGGCCCCCGCAGACTTTAATTTTTCCGTATGCGGCCCTCAGTGGGAAAAGTTTGGACACCCCTGACCGCATTGTTGATTCTGAAGGCCTCTGGCAGATTTGGTACAGCATGGCAACATGAGCTAGCTGAATTCTGATTGATACAAACTAAAACTAAAAACAACAGCACTGGGAGGAGAATAATATAATACTTTTTGATATTTAGGGAAAGTAAATAAAAAAATGATTGTATCTTTAATTTTGATCATGATTTCTGGTTATGTTAGGCCAGCAGAAAAGGCCTTGCTGGCCTTGACAGCACACCACTGCTCCTACGCGTGTACGTTTAATCTCTAATGAAGCTCACCAAGTCGTCAATTTTCAGATTCACCATCTTAAATTGAATTAACATTGTGGTTGTTTGAAGCAAAGAACTACAATTCCCTCATAGCCACGAGCAGGGAAAGGGAGACATCCTGCCACCTCTGGCTTCTCGCAAAATGTCTGTCTTCTCTTTCCTCCCAAGGACTGTTATATTATTTTCCAAAGGGGGGGTTGGGTTGGCTTTGTTCCCCCTGACTCCGGTTTCCATGGTTACTGTTCCTCTGCAGGCTTATCTTGATCATTATTGCCGCTCGCAAATACCTTGCACCCTCATGTCAGGACTCTATTATGTGTCCCTTTATATGTGACTTTAAAACTAACCATTTAATGATCGACTATAATAACTATATGGTAGTTAGCATGCAAAAATATGATGAAAGATATATACTATTTGATTAGGTGTATGTGCATGCTAGCAATACATGTAGTTAGCATTAAAAATATGTACCACCTGCTTCAAGACGAAATTAAATATGATTGGATTTTGTGTCTGTCAACATTTTTGTCACGTTTTTATTCGTCGACATAACTGTCAATTTTGTCTTTTTTTTTTGTAAACGTGCATTTGTTGTGATTCTGTTTTAGTTAGAGGAAAATAGGTTAATAACTAAGATGAACATTTTTAGTCAACAAAATTAAGACTGGTGTTCGCATCATTTTAATGTAAACGTTGACCAACTTCTCGGTTTATGACCACAACCTTCTACTATCCAGGTGAGAGGCACGTTTTATAATCTAGCATTAACTTTTGCAGACTCAGAGGCGATGCAGCAGCTCACCGGTTCAGTAAGTCAATACAGCAGCATTAGCTAGTTAGCTCATGGCGCCGCTAAAAGTAGTTCCTTGGCGTTAGCGCTTATAATAACAATATTGCTAATACTTGGTTAATATTCAGGTCACTACATGTAAATGGAGTTTTGTTGGCAGTTTTTCAATGTTTTTTAGAGGGCTTTATGGGCGCATTAGAGTATTCGCATTATGGTACTTGCCGCATATTATATTACACATTTGAATGCATAAAAAATGAAGACGTATTACCAGTTTTTGTCTTATATGATAGGCAAAATAAAAATATAATATACTTATATAATATGGGACCTACAATTGTTATTATAGCCAGACAACATCAACACACATCTTTTGTTTCCACGATTCTTTATTTAAAAATGTCATCAAATAAAATCCATAAAAATAACAATGTATACTCTCTCAAAAAATATTGACAAGTTTTAAAGCTCTTTCCCAAAGAAAATATCGCCCTTAACAATCAATCCTCCCGTCATAAACACACACACACACACACACATTAACTGATGGGAAAAAATAGTTTAACACTGTTATAAAATGATGTGAGTCTTTACTTTAGTTTTTTGTTAGCGTGTGGAAACAATGAACCTGGTCCGATACAGATTGTTAGTGTGTTCATGATCAATAATAGGCAAGGAAATTAAAATCCATAACCTGAAAAAGCTGAATTTAATCGAATGGCTTCCAATGAAATGTCACAACACAAGTCTTGAGTGTAACATACATAGATTTTTTTAGTCTAGCAAGCCACACTAAGACACATTTGGTGAAAGGTGGTATAAAATATGTACTTTGAATGATACTGGAGCGCTGCAGTGCGTTCAAAGTACATGTGGACACAATAGATACATTTGCTATGATAGGAGCCAGGAATTAAGTAGCAAACATAAATAAAAATCCAAACCGCAACAGATTCATGATATTTCTAAATTATAGATGGATACAAAATTATGAGTATTGATAAATTTGTTGATGTAAAATGCTATAGTAGTGCATTAAAAAAAGCTTTTTGTTGGTTTTCAAATGTAACACAAAGGCAATAAAAAATAATACAACCTTAAACACAGACAGTAAAATGGTTAAAGTACCATGTGATATAAGCTTAATTCATCAAATTCTAGTTTTGTGCTTCTTTCCATTTTTAAAAAGGGAAAAATGTCCAAAAAAAATGACATGAAAAGGGTAAAGGGATCACACTACGTAATGACTAAAAACATAATGGTCTCCCAAACAGATGAGGTTTGGTCGGGATTTGTTAGTGAAATAACACCAAAGGGACGCACTTCTACTAATATAAGAGCTAAGCAGCACAAGCTTGAGAACTTTGATGGATTAACAATTCAGGGTGTAACAGAACGCTGTCACAGTTCGGTACATAAATTGGTTTGGATCGTTTTTGGTACAGTTAAGAAAATTGAATAACTGCTTCGTTTGTGTGTAAATAGCTTTAATGGGTGTAACGGGACGTTGTCACAGTTCGGTACATAAATCTGTTTGGATCATTTTTGGTGGAGTTAAGAAAATAACATAACTGCTTAGTTGTTGTCTATACAACTTTAACGGGAATGGTTTCATTTATTGAGCAAATGCTTGACAAAACCAAGTACAGCACGTTTAAACGGTAATTGCACAATTCAACATGTATCACATTCACAAGGGGGAAGAAGCAAAGCTGATTTAATCTTACCCTAACTGAAAATTGTCTGTGTTCTGGGTAAACCTCTGTACCATATTGGAAAATTTGATTACAAATTCATGTACCGTGACACCCCGACAATACTCTTACTACAAACACATGAATGATACAGCAGCAACGAAGCTTGCAATCACGGTCAACCCAGAAAGAACAAATAATTCACAGGACATTTTTGACACAATACAACAATGAATAAAAACACAAGTGCATATATCAAGTAAGGCAAATATTAAAATTCACTTCTAGAAATCCCAGTAGATATTCAGAGCGAAGGATTAACAACGAGCGCTGTACAAAACGTACAGGCAAGCGCTAGGTGAAGTCTTCAAAAGGAGTAAATTTTTGTTGGTGGGGAAGCTTTAATCATTCCAGAAAAAATGACTACAATAGCTTAGATCTCTGTTAAAGAGCTAAATAAGACAACTGTAAATATTACAGACAGCGCTTCTCAAAGCTATATAAACGTATCTGTTTGTAACAGCATAACCCCCCTCGCTCCATGTCCACCTTCCTTCTTTAAAAGCCCCCCCCCACCAGTTATTTGATTCAAAGTGTAAACTACAGCGAGAAAAAGACAAACATGAAGATACCCACAGAGCAGACAAACAGTAGGCCCAAGTTGAGGAGGACTTTGACTCGCGGGGACTCGTACAGAATCTCTGCAACGACCACAGCTTCCTCCTGGGACATTTTGTGCTGAGCGTTCTGCGATGGCGCCTTGTATCCGCAAAACCAGTCCAGTGCACGAATGCACCGGCTGGTCTCGCTGCTGCCGTCGCCATGCTGTTCTTCATCTCGGGGCATCTCTAGCTGCCTGTTGCCGAATCTGTCCGCTGGGGTGGTGGCAGGGGACGCACTGTTGCTTGGGGTTGCCGGATCGTGGTCCGTAGACGGGACCAGGAGTTTGATATCGGCTCCGTCCAGACATCGCTCCTTTTTAACGTCTGGGGGTAATTCTTTGTGTAGGCTTCCGTCGCCATTGCAATGGCTCTTCTCGGTAAGCCTGTACATTTGCTCTTTATCCTTACAGGGCACTTTTTTTACGTGGCGCAGCCCCCACACTGTTGTGGTGCGGACCTGCTCTTCATCCAGCGGAGACGTGAGAAGGCTGACCACCACAGCCACCAGTCCTGAGATCCAGAAGAGACCGGCCGCCACATACATGTAGTGGACGTTAATGATGAATGAAGGTCTGGTATCTGGCTGGTCGCAGGGAGGCTGCCGGTATATAAAAGCCAAGATGAGTCGTATGGTACCTAGAGTGAACCCGATCATGCCTCCACAGAAAGCACCTTTCTCGTTACAGCGCTTCCAGAAAATACCAAGCAGGAACAGGGCAGCGATTGGTGGCGTGAGGTAGCCAGCAACCTCCTGGATGTAGAGATATGTCTGACCACCTTGCATGTCAATGACGACAGGAACCCAAGCGATGCTGATGATCACCATGCCCACCACAAATACGCGGCCCACAAGGAGCAGCTCGCGTTGGGACGCCTTCTTCCGGATCGTCTGGTAAATGTCCAGAGTGAAGATGGTGCTTGCACTGTTGAAGATGGAGTCCAAATCACTCATCAGGGCAGCAATCATGACTGCCATCATCAGACCCCTAAGTCCAACGGGCATCACGGCCATGACCAGACGAGGATACGCAATGTTGGAGCAGCCTGCCCGAGAGCCGCATACATCCATGCAGTGCTCTGGCCCAATGCAAGCTAGCTCATCTGCAAACAAGATGCGAGAGATCATGCCCGGGATGACAATAACAAACATGGGAAGGATCTTGAGGAGCCCTGCCATGAGTGTCGAGCACTTTGCATGGACAATGTTCTTTGCTGCGAGCACTCTCTGAACAATGACCTGGTCAGCACACCAGTACCAAATGGAGGCAGGGGTTTGGCCTAGGATGAAGCCTGGCCAGGGGTTGTCTTCATCCAAAGGGCCGCGAAGAAGGCGAAGGGAGTCTGGTTTGGGATGAATGTGACAGGAGGGAGAATAGGTGTAGTTCCCTGCGGCCATGATGGCAGTAACATTGGGGATGGCCTCCATGTACTTAGTTTTGACACCTTCTAGCCCTCCCACTTTAACAAGGCTGATGATAGTTAATGTTAAGGCTCCACCGATCATCAACACTGCCTGGAGGGCATCTGTGTACAAAACAGCCACCAGTCCACCAGTGACAGTGAGCAGGGCGGTCATACTAATTAGCAGGACAATGGCCACGTAAAGGTTCCACCCAAGGGACTCCTGTATGAAGAGTGCGCCGGCATACAAGTCCACAGACAGCTTGGTGAAAATGTAGAGGAGCAAGGACAAGAAAGCATAATAGACTTTGAGTCGGTTTCCGCCATAGCGCTTGGACAGGTACTCAGGCATAGTGAAGACTCCAGAATGGATGTACACGGGGACGAAGACCCAGCCGAGCAGCTGCAGAAGCAGGAGGGCATTAAACTCCCACGCTCCCACTGCAAATCCACTTGCTGCTCCTGATCCAGCCAGCCCGATGAAGTGTTCGCTGCCGATATTACTCACAAAGAGCGACGCACCAATCACTATCCATGACATTGAGCGTCCGGCTAGGAAGTAGCCGGTGACAGTGCTACGGTTGGCTTTCCACATGGCGAAGAAGCCGATGACGAACACCAGGACAAAGTACAGCACTACGACGGCAATATCGGCCGTCTCCATTCGACTCATTTTCAAAAGTAAAAAAAGGGACTTGTTAGAGTAATCAGTGAAAATTCAGTAATCTTATGAAACAAAAAAAATACTAGAAATGCTCTGCTTTGGTTTGCTGTCTGGATGGAAGCTGTGGTATCCACCGCCAGGTCTAATTCACTAGCAGTGCGTCAGATGGGCTTATCCACTGGCACTCACGGTGTTCTACTTTTATAGGATGTTGTGGGCTTCTGGTCTAGAAAAGTCTAGAGTTTTTGTTCCTGTAAGACAGCAAAGGCAAAGAAAAACACCTCATTAGATATTTTGTTTAAGTGAAAAAAGGGTAATAGTAATGGTTTTTGTTTTGAACATAAGTTACATTGGGGAACATCACTTTTAAATGTACACAATTCAACATGTCTGAAAGGATTAGGAAGACACAGATCTTATTTAATCCTCCTACAGTGCATCCGGAAAGTATTCACTGCGCTTCACATTTTCCACATTTTGTTATGTTACACAGCTTTATTCCAAAATTGAATAAATATTTTTTTGTCCTCAAATTCTACAGACAATATGTCAAAATTACAATGTAAAAAGTTTTTGTAATTTTACAAAAAAACATTTTTTTAAACTAATCACTTGTACATAAGTATTCACAGCCTTTGGTTAATACTTTATGTATGCACATTTGCTAGCAATTACAGCCTCAAGTATTTTTTCATACGATACCACAAACTTGGCACACCTATCTTTGGCCAGTTTTGCCCATTCCTCTTTGCAGCACCTCTTAAACTCCCTCAGGTTTAGAGCTGCAACCAACGATTATTTTGATAGTCAATTGGTCAACGATTATCTTAACGACAAGTCGACTAATCAGATAAAGCGTACACATATTAAATGACTCTAATTTTTCTATCGACTTCTAAGTGCAGCTAACGTTATTTTAAAGATGTTTACAAACAACAAAGATGACTAATTCATTCATAAATATTGATTTATACTTTAACTGTGCTGCTTATTCAGCTGTTAAAAATAAATTGACTATTAAATTGTTGTCCATTTAAAAGAAAGGAAAGGCAAAGTGCTAAAAAACAACAATTAATCTTGTTTAGGTATTTAAAAAAAAAAAAAGTTTAAATAGCAGCAAAGAAAAACAACAAAACACAAAATCTAACTTCCTTAAAAAGAAATGCATTTTGTGATGTTAAAAAAACGCACACTGGTATATTGACTATTGGATAACTCTTGGCAAATTTAGGACTTTAATAGACTCAATGTGTCGATTTCTCTCTTTGATTAATTCTTTAAAAAATGTTGGTTATTTAATAGATTGTGTGTTGAATCTTATGATACCTCCGCATTGGTGCATGTCAGTCGCTGTAGGTTTGTGCGCGCGCGTATTGCGTTTGTTAAACTGCTTTTTTTCCCGCCATTGCAAATTGACGCTACTTTAAAAAGTACTTGACTTGGTGTGGACAAAGTTTAGCTGGCTGACTTTGTCTAAAATTATAGTTGTCTCACTCTTGTTAGCTAGCTAGCAAGGTAGAAGCTAACACTCTTACCGAGGTTGAGATCGCACCATGCCTCCGCTTTAAATGCTTGCGTATCACAGATGTACTGCCATAAAAATGCAAAATGAGCAAGGTATTCATGTTTTTAACAAGAATATGAGGAAATGGCCTTAAACATTACATGTTAGTACTGGTGTTGTTTTTGCGAGTGACCCACTTCCACCCGGCTATAAATCCTTTTTTTTTAATTAATTTGCAAAAAAAAATTAAAAGCTTTCTTCACGTTGTCATAATAGGGAATCTGTAGAATTTTGAGGACCAAAATGAATGTATTCCATTTTGGAATAAGACTAACATAACATGTGGAAAAGGTGAAGCACTGTGAATACTTTGCAGATGCATTGTAATTGAATACAAAATTGGATGGACATCAAGTCTAAAAATGAAAAATACATACAATGAAGTTTAGCATTAGCAATACGACAGCATTGTTCAGATGTGAGCTAATCACGGGGTTAGGTTTTAAATCGGTTTAGCCCATTACCTTCCAGATTAATCTTATAGGTAAAAAAAATACAGACTAAGCACAACCGTTCTAAACTTTTAAATAAGCTTAATAACATTACATAAGAAATCAAGGAGTCGAAATACAATCGCAAATAATGCAGCTGAAGAAGACTTTGCAGTCCGAAATGACATGGTGTGACTTTAAACTTTGCTGTCCAACTTCAATTGCTCGATAAAGTCTGCGAGAAAGTTCTTTCAAGTAAACTTTTTGAAATGATAAAAGGGGATGAAATCTCTAAATAAATATTCAAAAGGTTATGAATTATGAAATCAACTGGAAATTCTGTGACATTGAGTTTTCCCCATATGACAACACACATACTTATTTTGTCGAATGTAGTCTAAACTTGAGGTATGTTTTTGTTCCATGTGTCTCTTTGAAAAAAAAACAGCATGGTTACATCAATTGAACATAATAGACATGCTTTACAGCCAAAATTCATGCACTCCCTTATAGTAGTGCCTCTGCTTTGTGTCAGTCTCCGTAAAAGAAACCGTTGTTGTCATTTTAGTGACTCCTCATCAAAGGCTACGCTCCACAAGTGCATCCTGCCTGATAGCTTCTGAACCAATGTCCTGACAAACATGATAAACCAGAACACAACAGAAGCCTTAACAATACAGTGAATTTGTTTCAGGTTTAGTCAGATTTTGTATGAAAAATCACACTTATTTAATTAGTTAAGAAAAGTTGGCTTTTTTGAAAAACTTCCCCACCCCAAAAACAGGCTACCTCAAATAAGCCATGTATTTGGTATTAATTCCTGTTTTCTCTTAAAATTGGTAGGACTTATAACAAAGGAAATACAATCGTTAAAAATTAAATAACCAATTTATTTGGAAATTAGGATTTTGAACCACAAAAAAGTATGAACTACTGGGAAACTTTTTTGGCTACAATAAAAGAGCTTACTTTTTTTGTACAATTTCAAAATTTGTGTCAACACCAAAATAATAAAGGAGCCTTGGTCCGCTGAAATTTAGTAGAGGATTGTGAACAAAAAAAATCATGCACCACTATAAATGGGGAAAAAAGCATTTTCTTGTTATTTAATAATCATACTTCCGCTTTGAAACTTTGTCAAATGTTATGCAAAATACAGACACCTGAATTAGTAGAAAACAACACATCTTTCCAGGTATGTTTTTATCCACCACTAACTTACAAATATATGTTAACATTTTCTGGCTAGAGTTGAATATTTCTGGGTTTTTTTTTTATTAAAACACAATTTGCGACTGTTGAAAAATGACCAAGGAAAATGTACCTGTATTGTACTGTTTTTACTAAATCACCTTGAGAGGAAGCTACTGACACCAGCCCACTAGAAAAATATTGACTTGAGTTAAGCGGACTAATCAATTAGTGTTAGTCCTATCTTGCGAGCGACAGGATGCACAGAGTAAGGTGTTTCCGAGAGAAACTGAACCTGGGCCAGGTATTATTTATTGTTCTGCTTCTGAAAAAAAACAAAAAAAAAACAGTGAGCTCACATAAGTTTATGAACCAAGTTCCTGAGGATAAGGACATCCTGGTACAATAATACAACACACATGCTCAATGCACAGCTATACCTCAGGGTTTCCCACACATTCATTTATTTGTGGCGTCCCGCCACGAAAGAATTACATCCGCCACAAAATTTTAAAAAATTTAAATTAAAAAAATTTATAATTTTTTTTTTTTTTGTCCTCTCCAGCTTCTCAGGCAAATCATATACCGGTAGCTGATGTAGATGCCCATATCGGCTGTTCAGATTTACTTTACAAAAGAGAAGTGTAGGATACTTCTCTTGTTGCCTTATTTGTATTTGACTTTATTAAATGTATTTATATTAGAAACACAACATGTGTATATAACAAAGGGTGCAAAGTCTGCAGGCAGTAGGAAACACATGGTTAAGTGTAGGGAGTAAAACTGATGGCAGTCTAAAGTTCAAGATTTTTGGAGCTCTTTGTTCAGTGGATCAGATGTTTGATGAAGCTCTGTGTCTATCTACCACCACTACTGTTTTCTGTTTTTGTTACTGACTGTGGCAGGACACCTCTGCCTCTGTTTCACTTTATGTTGCTGGTAAATAATATGGTTGTAGTAGTAGGCTAAAGTTAAATTATTTAGTATGCACTAATTAAAGGGGCAGAGCTTTGAGACATTTTAGCTATTATATTTTATAAGATATATTTTTTGTAAGAACCACAATTAATAAATATATTTGAGTGAATAACTTATTGTTCAAATCTGTATATAAATATGTACATAAAGTGTTGTAATTATATTGTAAAATGGATGGATGGACGTTTAAAACAAAACTGTTATTAATTAGTAAGTATACATTTTTTTAGCCTTTTTAGAGATAATCAAATCATTGTAGTAAATTATGCAAATTACTTGATGTCATGTGACCACGCCCATAGCCACGCCCCCGCCGCCACAGGTATCTTGGCAGTTTATGGGAAACACTGTACCTTAAAATGTTTACCTCACCAAATGGCTAATGCCGTATTCAAAAAAATCATAGTCATGAATTAAAACAGAATTAAAATGGTTATGCTTGTCAAAGATCCTTCACATGACAGCACCTACTGCAAAAACGCTAGTCAAAGATATGCTACATGATGTACGTTCTTCTGTTTTTAAAGGACCTACGGTACTTCAAAAACTCCAATCAGAGATCTATATAACAGGAGTGTTCTGCTGTTTTTCTATAGATGCTAAATGGGCATACTTTTTCCACCGAGGGTCTCATACTGAATGCAGTGGACCACTTTGATATGTTTGTGTATTTTCAAATTGTAGTAAAAAGGTGGGGAAAAAAAAGGAGTATTTTTAAATTATTAGTCATTAGAATCTATATTATTATTCTCTTTATATTGTGCAATTTTTCCCATTTTTCACAGGGACTAATTGTATTTCTGCCATGTACCGCTGGCCACTAAAAAAACAAGCCCCATTTTGGACATAGCTGCTTTACATGACAGGAGTATTCTGCTTTTTATTTAAACCTTTTGCAGGAAATGCCAGCCTAAAATCAGTCATATGACAGGAGTGCTCTGCTGTCTATAAGGATCTCTAACAAAGTCAAAAAAGCCCTCTATAACAACACTTTTTAACCATAGGGTCCAAAAAATTTCGGTTTCTCAGCCGTGCAGAGGCACTCAGTTGTAATACACTTTTCCACCACTTGTTGCAGTAATGACAACGTCAAACAAACAGAAGAAGTCTGGAGTCAGAGAGAAGCATCTTACTCATAAAAATCATGACTAAAGTGATAAAGCTGTATTTTCATTTTATTGACAGTTTATTTAACACATTACTATCATTTATTAGTCATTTAGTTAGAATTGATTTACAGTCGTGGTCAAAAGTTTACATACA
Source organism: Entelurus aequoreus (assembly GCF_033978785.1). NCBI lineage: Eukaryota > Metazoa > Chordata > Actinopteri > Syngnathiformes > Syngnathidae > Entelurus > Entelurus aequoreus. Next base: position 15,726,041 of record NC_084744.1, on the reverse strand, counting down.
CTTGTAAAGAACATAATGTCATGGCTGTCTTGAGTTTCCAATAATTTGTACAATTCTTATTTTTTTGTAATAGAGTGATTGGAGCACATGCTTGTTGGACACAAAAAACATTCATGAAGTTTGGTTCTTTTATAAATTTATTATGAGTCTACTGAAAATGTGACCAAATCTGCTGGGTCAAAAGTATACATACAGCAATGTTAATATTTGGTTACATGTCCCTTGGCAAGTTTCACTGCAATAAGGCGCTTTTGGTAGCCATCCACAAGCTTCTGGTTGAATTTTTGACCACTCCTCATGACAAAATTGGAGCAGTTCAGCTAAATTTGTTGGTTTTCTGACATGGACTTGTTTCTTCAGCATTGTCCACACGTTTAAGTCAGGACTTTGGGAAGGCCATTCTAAAACCTTAATTCTAGCCTGATTTAGCCATTCCTTTACCACTTTTGACGTGTGTTTGGGGCCATTGTCCTGTTGGAACACCCAACTGCGACCAAGACCCAACCTATGGGCTGATGATTTTAGTTTGTCCTGAGGAATTTGGAGGTAATCCTCCTTTTTCATTGTCCCATTTACTCTCTGTAAAGCACCAGTTCCATTGGCAGCAAAACAGGCACAGAGCATAATACTAACACCAACATGCTTGACGGTAGGGATGGTGTTCCTGGGATTAAAGGCCTCACCTTTTCTCCTCCAAACATATTGCTGGGTATTGTGGCCAAACAGCTCAATTTGTGTTTCATCTGACATCACATGGACAAAGATAAGACCTTCTGGAGGAAAGTTCTGTGGTCAGGTGAAACAAAAATGTAGCTGTTTGGCCACAATACCCAGCAATATGTTTGGAGGAGAAAAGGTGAGGCCTTCATTCCCAGGAACACCGAGCCTACCATCAAGCATGGTGGTGGTAGTATTATGCTCTGGGCCTGTTTGGCTGCGAATGGAACTGGTGCTAGTAAATGGGACAATGAAAAATGAGGATTATCTCCAAATTCTTCAGGACAACCTAAAATCATCAGACTTCATGCACCTCCTGGTACCCTACCACCTCCAAAACCCTCAAATCTAGACTCCAAACATCCCAGAACAAGCTAGACAGGTTACTTTTAGACCTCCACCCCAGATCACACCTCACTCCAACCCACTTTTCCAAAGGGGGCTGGCTCAGGGTGGAGGACAGAGTAAAACTTGCGCTGAGCCTAGTCTATAAAATCTGCTATACCTCCCTGATGCCAAAGTACATGTCAAACTACTTCCATAACTTAAATGACCGACATAACCACAACACCAGGAGGAGCTCCACAAACCACGTTAAACCCAGATTCTGATCTAACAAAGGTCTTAACTCATTCTCCTTCTATGCCACATCAATATGGAATGCACTCCCAACAGGTGTAAAAGTAAGTGCATCTCTATCCGCCTTCAAAACTGCACTAAAACAACACCTCCAGGCAACTTCAACCCTTGACTAACACCCTCCCCCCTCCACATCCCACCTCCCCGGATTGTAAATAACCAAATGTAAATAATCAAATGTATTTCTAATGTATTTACTTGTTCTTATGCTATCTGAACTCACTATGTTCTCTGCTCTATGTACATATCCTACCAAGTCAGACCTACACTGTTTCAATGTCCATTTCTCTGATGATGCCATTGTTGATATCAACCAAACCCTCCTCATCCTACCCCCCGGATTGTAAATAATTTAATGTATATACTTTGATGATTAACTTGTGTGATGACTGTATTATGATGAAAGTATATATTTGTACCTTGAATTGATTTACAAGTTGAAAAACTTATTCGGGTGTTACCATTTAGTGATCAATTGTACGGAATATGTACTGAACTGTGCAATTTACTAACAAAAGTTTCAATCAATCAATCAAAAGCCCGGAGGTTGGGTCTTGGGCGCAGTTGGGTGTTCCAACAGGACAATGGCCCCAAACACACGTCAAAAGTGGTAAAGGAATGGCTAAATCAGGCTAGAATTAAGGTTTTAGAATGGCCTTCCCAAAGTCCTGACTTAAACGTGTGGACAATGCTGAAGAAACAAGTCCATGTCAGAAAACCAACAAATTTAGCTGAACTGCACCAATTTTGTCAAGAGGAGTGGTCAAAATTTCAACCAGAAGCTTGTGGATGGCTACCAAAAGCGCCTTATTGCAGTGAAACTTGCCAAGGGACATGTAACCAAATATTAACATTGCAGTATGTATACTTTTGACCCAGCAGATTTGGTCACATTTTCAGTAGACCCATAATAAATTTATAAAAGAACCAAACTTCATGAATGTTTTTTGTGTCCAACAAGTATGTGCTCCAATCACTCTATTACAAAAAAATAAGAATTGTACAAATTATTGGAAACTCAAGACAGCCATGACATTATGTTCTTTACAAGTGTATGTAAACTTTTGATCACGACTGTATATGAGTTCAAACCCGGCCCAGTCATACCAAGACTATAAAAATGGGACCCATTACCTCCCTGCTTGGCACTCAGCATCAAGGGTTGAAATTGGGGGTTAAATTACCAAAAATGATTCCCGGGCGCGGCCACCGCTGCTGCCCACGGCTCCCCTCAACTCCCAGGGGGTGATCAAGGGTGATGGGTCAAATGCAGAGAATAATTTTGCCACACCTAGTGTGTGTGTGTGACAATCATTGGTACTTTAACTTTAACTCGCACTGCATAAATGTATGCAATTTTTTTAAACCATTTTTATGAGTCCTTTCTTTTGCAGTACATTTGATTAGTATTTGGTTTTTGTAATCAACCAGACCCAAGCCTTGGGAATAACCTTTGTGATTAACATATCATTTGACAAGGTTTATCCTGTTAAACTGAGAATAAGTCAGATTCGTTTATTGAATATGATTAAAATCAAAAGTAAGATTACTAATTTAGTGTTAATATTTTATCAAAAAGGTTAAGAATCTCTGCTCTAAAACAGGGTTTCTGCAGGTATCAGAAAATCTAATTTAATGTTTTTTAATGCCTTATTAATGCAACTTAAAAATGATTTGAATGCCCATGTCCTACTACTGATCGTTATTATATATAGTCAAAAGCAGGGGTCGGGAACCTTTTTGGTTGAGAGAGCCATGAAAGCCAAATATTTAAAAATGTATTTCCGTGAGAGCCATATAATATTTTTTAACACTGAATACAACTAAGTGCGTGCATTTTTAAGTAAGACCAACATTTTTAGAGTATAATACGTCTCTTATTCTTTTTAATAACATTGTTATTCTGAAGCTAACCAATAATAAATAAAATACTTCTTACCATTAATGCGACTTCTAGAACAGGTGTGGTAGAAAACGGATGGATGGATTAAAATGCGTGAGAATGTTTAATATTTTCAACGTTATTGTGATTACCAGCGGAATTATTAATTACTTATTGTGTTAAGCAATGTCAGGTAAGATTCATCTGAGAGCCAGATGCAGTCATCAAAAGAGCCACATTTGGCTCGAGAGCCATAGGTTCCCTACCCCTGGTCAAAAACATACAATTGCCTGTATAGACAAAATTGTAAACATTTGACAATAATGATGTTGAATAGTTGAAACGTTTACATTGACTGTGGCCTAACTATGCACTATTTTATTCCTAATATATGCGAGCAACCCTTTCTGTCAGTGACAGCTCTGTATAACACAGTTTGAGAGGAACCCAAGAATGCAGACAAAAGGTGAGTTGAACAGTTCTTTACTGAAGTTGTGTAATCACACTTTCAAGCGTAATAAACATATTTAATTACTGTAGTATTTTTAACCATTGCAATTGGAAGGTCAATAACATAATTATCCTAAATATTAGGGCTGCGAATCTTTGGGTGTCCCACGATTCGATTCAATATCGATTCTTGGGGTCACGATTCGATTCAAAATCGATTTTTTTTTCCGATTCAACGCGATTCTCGATTCAAAAACGACATTTTCCCGATTCAAAACGATTCTCTATTCATTCAATATATAGGATTTCAGCAGGATCTACCCCAGTCTGCTGACATGCAAGCAGAGTAGTAGATTTTTGTAAAAAGCTTTTATAATTGTAAAGGACAATGTTTTATCAACTGATTGCAATAATGTAAATTTGTTTTAACTATTAAATGAACCAAAAATATGACTTATTTTATCTTTGTGGAAAATATTGGACACAGTGTGTTGTCAAGCTTATGACATGCGATGCAAGTGTAAGCCACTGTTTTTTTTATAAATGTCTAATGATAATGTCAATGAGGGATTTTTAATCACTGCTATGTTGAAATTGTAACTAATATTGATACTGTTGTTGATAATATTCATTTTTGTTTCACCACTTTTGGATTGTTCTGTGTCGTGTTTGTGTCTCCTCTCAATTGCTCCGTTTATTGCAGTTCTGAGTGTTGCTGGGTCGGGTTTGGAATTGGATTGCATTGTAATGGTATTTAACTTTAACTTTATTGCTGTGAATTGTTTTGTTGGATTGATTAATTTAAAAAAAAAACATGAAAAAATAAAAAAATCGATTTTTATAAATGAATCGCACAACGTGAGAATCGCGATTCGAATTCGAATCGATTTTTTCCCACACCCCTACTAAATAGTTAAACAAAGATAATTAAATGGACTTAATATTATTTTGTAAAAATTGTACTTCAATAAATATTGACCATCTTGAAAACAAAAACTGGTCAGGTGGTTTGTTTGTTCTCTTTTTGGTTGCCTATTTTAATTGTATAATTTAAATAAATAAATATTAATTCGCCTTATAATAAAGTAAACTTTAAGTACCACTGATAGTCACACACACACAGTAGGTGTGGTGAAATTACCCTCTGGATTTGACCCATCCCCTTGTTCCACCCCCCTGGGAGGTGAGGGGAGCAGTGAGCAGCAGCGGTGGCCGTGCTCGGGAATCATTTTGGTGATTTATTAAAAAAATTACAATTAGACAGGATCGTTTTTGCCGTTTATAAAATGAAAGATTCACTGTTTTTAGAAGTCTGCGTTTACATCACTCAAGGGGGCTTTTGGAGAACCCTTCCACACTCCACTTGTTTTCCCCGTTGCTTGGAATAATGAGGCTGCCGACATGGAGAGTGTGTTGCAGGTTGCAGGGCAACCCCGTTGCCGCGTTGAACAATGGCCGCTTTAATGCATTGCACGAAGACTGACTGGCCGACTGACTGACTGACTTAAATCACACAGAGTCGGCGCACAGCAGCTCACCTATTTACACACCGAGAATGTTCTAGAACATTCTACAACATTCGTCCACGCGCACCTCACGTGTGCCCCAATATTAAGCGCTTATAAGGTCATTTGAGTATATATTCAATTATTACTGTACATGCGCATTGTGTTATTGCATTGTGACAATTTTTTTGCGAAAAAATAAGCCTGACCAAAAAAAAATGACATGCGATATCGCTTTCGACCAGGAAATGACCGCTATATACGTTGGACGACATTGCACCTTTTTTTTTTTTTTTTTTTTAAAAACACTTTTATTACAAACATTAATATGGAGCGAAATAAAATGCTACAAGCAGTTGGAACCGAGAAATAAAAACATTTAGTACCTTTTAAGCTAGCTGTCGGGATGCTAAAGACAAGCAAACACGCCCCCGTGGAAGAATGATGAGGAAGAAAGGAGCGCTCCTTCCAGCAACCAGTGCACCTCTCCTGTGGAGGGAAGATAAAAAGAAACGTCCTTCTTAGAGACAATTAAAAACACCAAAAAAAAGAATGCAGTGTCTTATAACGGCGATTTGAAAGATGTTAGTGGGGATGCCAAGCCCCCTTTCTCCTTATACTTTACTAGACCGAGGCTAGGCCACGCCCCACACGTGTGGCTCACTCGTGACGCGATTGGCTGCACATAAAAAAAAATAACATTTTAACAAGACTTTTGAGTTGCATATAAACTTTAGGCATGTTCTTACCTTTTTGTTCTATGTGTGCACAAAAAAATAAATAAATAAATCGAACCGCTCCTCTCTGGGGGACACACCCACCTTTTATGGATGCTCCCTTGTTTTCGGATACTGAAAGAGAGGATTTTTGTCTATACAACAAATGATTAATTCAAAGGAAAGAAGATAAGGAATATTACAAAACTGTCACTGATTAATCTAATAATGTCCGTGGAATGTTATTGATTTAAGCATTTCTCAACATATAAAAGACAGTAAAAGTGACGAGTGCTACAGCATAAGCGGCCAGGTAGAGGTTTAAAAGTCTGAGCTGCTGCAAGTCATGGAAAGTACCAGACACTCCCCCTACATACATGGACTGATTAGAGAAAAATAATCTGACTGTTTGAAGGTGACGTGCACATCTAGATTTGTCTGAAATAGCACGTTTAATTTGCAACAAAACCTTTAGGGAAACATTCCAATTTATCTAATGCACTGGGATGACATATTGTCCCCACATTTACCTTTTCTAAGTGTATTGTGTCATCATCGTATGTGGTTGCAACATAACTGCTCAAAACAGTGGAAAATTCCAATATATTTTATGGGGTTAACATACTGACATTACGGATTGGTTGTTTATCAGGTGCAAGAGGACAGCCACTATCTTCACATATTTCTTGAATGATAAAAAAAATAGTAAGAGCAGTCAGTCGGCGATAACAAGGGTAACAAAACGGTTGACTTTCATCAAAACATCCTGCAAGGCAGACAGAGCTCTGCATTTTACAGGGGGAGGGAAGCTGAGTAAATTTCCACTCACTCCGCTGGTGCGATACATCGGAAATTTCCATTTCATATACGACTACATTTCCCGGCGAGCCTTGCGCGACGTACCCGATGCCGGTGGGAAAACAGGAAGTAAGATGCCCGAGTGCATACATTGAAAAAAGCTTAAGCATCGCCGCAAAAATTAATAATTTCGTTTCCTGGATGCATCGACATTTTAACAGGGAATGGGGTTGTTGGTATTGCACTACTTTCCCCAGACATTTCTTTCATTTCAATGAAACGAATTATTTATGTTCACGTGATCCGGTTCCACTGTGTTTTTTTACAGTCAGCTGAATGCGGTTAATTTTGCACAATATATTTGGCGCCAAGTGAGCACCATTTACGAGGCAGACAATTTGTGGGCATATAACGGTCACAAAAATGTCCACTAAACTTGCAGCACGTGTTATATCCACGCCAAAAAAATAGCCATCTGTTTAGGAAGGAGTAAAGTTGGAAGTGTATTGACACAAAAGTGCAAGCGCATGTGTTCACCAGGGCCTGTTCAATATCCCTTTAGGTAAGACAGAAACAGTGAGACGGAAAGGAGGGGAAAAACGAGCCTCTTTGGCCGAGGTAACAACAAAACCATTGTTTTCTTCCCACCACCTCCCAGTGGTTTTGACTTGGCTGATTAAAAGCACCAGTGATGTCTTCCAATGTTCACTACACACATGATCACTGTTTCATTGCCACTGTAATAAACACATTGGTCACAGCTGGGGTGACTCTGAGGGGACCAAATCCATTAATACAATTGCGGGATGTGTGTACAGTATTGGCAATAAAAACTAGATGGCATCTAACCTGTCCAGATGTCAAATGAGCTTCTATAAACTACAATGGCAATCACATGCGAAAAGACATCAATATACTTACAGAAAAATAAAGATTCACTCCCTGCTTGGCACTCAGCATCAAGGGTTGGAATTGGGGGGTTAAATCACCAAAAATGACTCCAGAGCACGGCCACCGCTGCTGCTCACTGCTCTCCTCACCTCCCAGGGGGTGCACAAGGGGATGGGTCAAATACAGAGGTTAATTTGTGTGTGTGTGTGTGTGTGTGTGTGTGTGTGACAATCATTGGTACTTTAATTTTAATCTGTAGCAATACACATGGCTTCTGAGGAATGTCAGGGGGGTTATATACTCTGCCGTTGTAGTGCCATCTGTTGAGTAAAAAATGTACTGCTATGCTAATGTAAAGGCCTCCAGATTTACAAAGTAGCTGCACAATCACCCATGAAGAGACTTACCTGCACAAACATGGCTTTGTAGAACAACCGTCAAATAACAAATGTCAGTGCAGGAGTGTTTTTTTACACTAACCTTGAACTTAAAGGCCAGTCTTGTGCCATTCCTGGGCCGGGCCCCTAGTTGAATAGCCCTGTTGCAGATTTTACAAAAATAACACGCTTACTGCTGCCCCACATTTAGAGCACAGTGGGCCGGGTACTCACGGCTGTTTCACGGTTTTCTATTATTAGGCATACTTTCCATCAGCAGGAGTATCCCAATAGGTCTATAAAGAGATGGCTGTCCTTGCAAACAAGGGCTTGTGTTCTTTGGTGCAATAGGAGACGAACTACCAGCAACTGTAATGAAACTCTAGAAAGTCTAATTTGCCCTAGAGAATTAAGTCAGTGCAGGATAATGTGGTGTCAGATATTTACACGATGACTCATTTTCAGTGGACAGTCAATTTATACTGATCTCCACAGCTCCCTCTAACCAGAGTAATAGTAATGCATACAATCCAAACAAAAAATACATAACAAAATAATGGCAGAAAATGAGATAATTCATAATTGTAAAAAAAAAGTTTTAATAGACAATTTTTTTAACAGTGTTTGGAGCAATTCCTAGGTTTTATTGCACAACCATGCTTTACAGATGCATGGCCATCTGCCATGATCCGTCCCCAAAACCTTAGACGCAACATAAAAAGCTTGGATTGCATATTGTTAGAAGTTCAAGTGAGATTTCATTGGTATGTTTTGGGGTTTTTTTGCATCAAGGCGCGTAGAGAGAGTCTGTATTTGTTCAGCCAGCCATTTTCTGAGTTGGATTTTTCAATGCAACTAGCCACAATTCATCATCCATAGAATAAAGTCCAGGGTTTGTCCCCATGTGAAATTGATAACACATAATAAAATACATTATAACCCATTCGGCACACGGTGATGAATTCCCCACACTTGGATGAACGTGTACTACCTGCCAGTACAGTTTGAGCATGAGGCTTTACTCCAGTTTGAGTATTTGTCATCAGAGACTACCTGCTCCAGGATCTCATCAATGACATTACACTCATAATTGACTTGGCCCAGGTCCAGAAAAGGCACAAAGTTGACAAGGAGGCGCCCAATGTTGTGACGCAGCTCAATCAAACTGAGAGAAAAGAGGGAGAGAAGCAAGTGACCAAAAGCAATAAAAAAATGTCTTGCAAAAACACACAAGACTGCATACAAATACACATAGAAAGGTTTTGGGGTTTTTCTCCAACCTTGTGTATGTATCCGGACTTGAAGCTCTGTTCTCTGTCTGCGTACAGTCCTGTGTTTGCTCTCTGGGCTGCTGCAGCAGCTTCATCCTCAGGTCTGTGCACTGGGATGACAGGAATTTCCTCTCCCGCTCAAGACTAGCCAACTGATTGAGGACAAGAAGATGTGGACAGCACACAGCAGGGGTAAGACACTACAGACCAACAACAAATAACGCCGCTTATGATTGGGTTTGCTCGTTAAGAATTTTTATTAGGAAAATTTGTAAAAATGGCTGAAACAAGCAGAGACACTGTTGATTCAGTGTTTTGGTCGTGTTAACGTAGGGATGTAACAATAAACAAGAATAATGATAACCACCGTAAATCTCCTGACAGAATTACCGTTTTAAATTAAAATTATCAAAAAACTGTCACAAACGAGCGTTTTTGTGTGATCTCTTGGTCTCAGTTGAATGTCAAAGTTGACCAACTTCTCAGTATATGGCTACAACCTTCGACTATCCAAGTGAGAGGCATGATTTATAATCTAGAATTACCTTTCACCAACTCAGAAGTGATGCAACAGCTTAATGTCAATACCGTATTGTAGCTGTACAGCTAGTTAACTCTCTGTGATCACTGCACAGCTAAAAAGTTTGTCTGCGTTAGTGCTTATAATAATTGTATTGCTAATACTTGGTTAATATTCAGGTCAAGAGATGTAAATGGAGTATTGTTGGTGGTTTGTGCATGTTTTTATAGAGGGGTTTATGGTACTCCCATTAGCTGCATTGTAAGCCACATCATACTTATCATATTAAACAACATAGAATGTATTAAAAAAAAGTTATTTCATCAAGTTTGCACGTGTTTTAACACACGCAAACCTTTAGTAGATCAGGCTCAAAGAGCACAAACTTTTACTAAAACATTAAATTTAGTCAAGGCTGGGACCCATTATACATGTTTACATTTATTCTTAGGGGAAAATGTGCTTCAATATACTAACTTTTGTATTTTCAAACCCAGTTTAAGAACCAAGTGGGTTTGTAAATCGAGGTTCCACTATACACATCCCGAACACAAACAAAAAAAGACAACACTACTGACCTGTGAGCGCAGTTGATCCCTCTCCCTGGTTCTTTCATCCAGTGCCCAGACAAGAGAGTGAACTTGTCGAGTGATGTCACCCACCTCCTCATCCTCCTCCTCCTCGACTGCGCCAGTGCTGGGTTTGGTCTCGGCACCTTCCAGTAAAGCAGCTCTGCTGCTTACGAGCTGATTAACGTTTTGTTTGGCCTTTTTAAACAAGGTTCTGTAGTCTTTTGGCAACTCCGTTCGGCTTGTCCCGTGGGAATTCCGACTGACCGCATCATGTTCCTCACACTTTATGTCTTTATCAAGTGCATCCGAAAGCCGATGAAGTAATTGGGTCACTTCTTCGTCATCACTATCGATACAGTATATTGTTTCCTCTGTATGAAGGGATTTATTTCTGCTTGCAGTCTGCCGATCACTTTCTTGCTTAATTGATCTTTGCTGTATGCTGCGTGCGTTGACCCTTTCTTCCGTTTCCTCCAGCTTTTCCTTTTTCACCTTCATCGGTGCGTCTGTCTGGGTGACTGTGTGCGCCATGCCGAGAGGTGGTGCAGGGGAGGAAGTGATTCCTGCAGCTTTTGGCTCAAACGACTTATTGCTGACATGAGTATTACTTGATTCAAAACCCAGTGTATTGGGCTGGAGGATACTAATAGAGTCATTACTGTCATCTGAGGAAACTGCAGCAGAGCTCAGTCGGCCAACGTCTACCAAAGCGTTTACCCTGTGTCTTTTTGGCGTACTTTGTGGCTCAGCGGCATTGCCTCTTTTTCCCCTATTGCACACACAAATCGCAGTAATTTACTGCATGAAGTAAAGTGACCATAGCTGAACTAAAAAAACAATAACCAGAAAAATCCTACCTTGCAGGAGGTGTCGTTAGGGAGCACACATGTGAAATAATCGGAAAACCACTGCTACCGGAGGGGCTGGAAGCTATAAAGAAATGAGGGATTTATCTTCAGTCATTTAAATGATAGCAACACATTTTCTATACCTGATGGTGAAAGGATGGTCACCAGTGGCGCAGACACACTCGTTTTTGGTGTCTCCACTTTAATAGTACTTCTTGAAGGAGTGGATGGGGAATGGCCTGTCTGCATATGAAAAAAAACAAAACACTTTACACCATTTAATGTTCACATTGCATCTAAAACAAATCTTTCCAACGAGTGCTCCATACTGTAAAATCGAAGGATGGGGTAATTATAATTACCGTATTTTTCGGACTATAAGTCGCAGTTTTTTTCATAGTTTGGCCGGGGGTGCGACTTATACTCAGGAGCGACTTATGTGTGAAATTATTAACACATTACCGTAAAATATCAAATAATATTATTTAGCTCATTCACGTAAGAGACTAGATGTTTAAGATTTCATCGGATTTAGCGAATAGGAGTAACAGATTGTTTGGTAAACGTATAGCATGTTCTATATGTTATAGCTATTTGAATGACTCTTACCATAATATGTTACGTTAACATACCAGGCACGTTCTCAGTTAGTTATTTATGCGTCATATAACGTACACTTATTCAGCCTGTTGTTCACTATTCTTTATTTTAAATTGCCTTTCAAATGTCTATTTTTGATGTTGGGTTTCATCAAATAAATTTCCCCAAAAAATGCGACTTATACTCCAGTGCGACTTATGTGTTTTTTTCCTTCTTTATTATGTATTTTCGGCCGGTGCGACTTATACTCCGGAGCGACTTACCGTATTTTCCGCACCATAAGGCGCCCCGTGTTGTAAGCCGCACCTTCAATGAATGGCATATTTCAAAACTTTGTTTACCTATTAGCCGCCCCGTGTTATTAGCCGCACCTACGCTACGCTAAAGGGAATGTCAAAAAAACAGTCAGATAGGTCAGTCAAACTTTAATAATATATCACAAACCAGCGTTCTAACAACTCTGTTCACTCCCAAAATGTAATGTGCAAATGTGCAATCACAAAAATAGTAACACTCAAAATAGTGCAGAGCAATAGCAACATCAATAACTCAACGTTGCTCATACGTTAAGTGTCACACAACACACAAAATAAACATTTAAAGCTCACTTTCTGAAGTTATTACTCATCCACAAATCCCTCAAATTATTCTTCTTCAGTGTGCTTCACTTGTTTTTTGACACCATCTATGATGTGGACGCGCATGCAGTCGTAGATCAACAGGGACGGAGCTGCGTGAAAAAAGTCACCCGTTCTCTCCTCTCATCTTTTCTTCATCCATCCATCCCTTCGAGTTAGCTTTTATGAGGACGCCGGCTGGAAAGTTCTCTTTTGGCAAGGTCTTCCTTTTGAATATCACCGTGGGTGGAAGTTTCTGGCCGTTAGCATGGCAAGCTAGAACCACGGTGAAAGACGACTTCTCATTCCCTGTGGTGCGAATATTCACCGTACGTGTTCCCGTTGTATCCACAGTGCGGTTCACATGAATATCAAAAGTCAGTGGAACCTTGTACGCGTGTCTCTTAGTAGTGTCTCTTAGTAGGAGACATTTTGTGGTCTTTACAGAAACACACAAATGAAATGAAACGTAATATCCACGCGCTTCTTCTTCTACGGGGGCGGGTGCTCACCTTAGCGGTTGCTTACAGTAGAAGAAGAAGCGCTTCCTCTTCTATGGGGGCGGTTGCTTACCGTAGAAGAAGAAGCGCTTCCTCTTCTACGGGGAAAAAAGATGGCGGCTGTTTACCGTAGTTGCGAGACCTAAACTTAATGAAAATAAATATTAATATCAATCCATATATAAGGCGCACCGGGTTATTAGCCGCGCTGTCAGCTTTTGAGAAAAATTGTGGTTTTTAGGTGCGGCTTATGGTGCGGAAAATACGGTATACTCCGAAAAATACGGTATGTGAAAAAGGCTAACACCAATCCAATATACCATATACTAATGTTTCCAGAATTAAGACTGCTGAAGAGTTCATTGCAAACAACATAGTGTGAATTAGTTTAACACCAACAGGTGAGTATGGCAACAGACATTTCAAAACGCATGTAACAGGAGCTAAAGCTGCTGGATGCTGACCACTCATGAATCATGAAAAAAGGGCAGATATTAACTGACATCTTGTGGAGGTTGCAGTGTTTCCCAGACATTCGGATATTTAACTTAAATTAGGGGCCACCACAAGTAAAAAAAAACAAAAAACGAATTAAAGTAATACAATTTATTTTAGTGTCCAGAAGAAGCCAGACGCTCTTTTTTAGCTTTTATTTCAAATTTTATGCTAACAACGGGTCCAACCCCAACAAGTATTTCCTCCGTGCACACACATCTGTCTTCATGTTTTACTCCAAGACAGACAACAACACTTTCTCATTGTGTCCATGGGAAAAACGATCATCATCACACTAACAATGTCCACATTAAAAGTACCAGTGGAGTGGAAAAACAAGTTCATTGTATATGCTTAATTGCATTTCATTTTATCCATTAAACCATATCCACTTGTATTTACAATCCGCAAAGTATGTGAAAATGAAGTCCATACATTGCAAAATGCCACAAAGTCAGTCATTTTGAATATTCCGCTGCAAACGTTTTCGGTAATTTCCATAGATTGACGTCACTGGAGTAACACTTCTGCACCCTGCTCATTGTATCAGAACAGTCATACTGGAAATACAGTATTTTCCGCACTATAAGGCGCACCAGATTATAAGGCGCACTTTCATTGAATGGCATATTTCAAAATTTTGTTCATATATAAGGCACACTGGATTATAAGGCGCACCTACGTCAACAAAACAGTCAGATAGGTCAGTCAAACTTTATTAATAGATTACAAACCAGCGTTCTGACAACTCTGTTCACTCCCAAAATGAATAAACAGCTGATTTACACGTGTTACGTAAATCAAACGTTAGCGCTATCCCAATATAGTAACACTCGAAATAGTGCAGAGCAATAACAATATATCAATAACTCAACATTGCTCAAACGTTAATGTCACACAACACAACACACAAAATAAACATGTAAAGCTCACTTTATGAAGTTATTCGTCATCCACGAATCCCTCAAATTCTTCTTCTTCAGTGTCCGAATGAAACAGTTGGGCTAATACGGCATCCAAAATGGCCGGCTTCGTCTCGTCGAAGTCGTCATTAATGGAGTCAGTGTCGCTGCTGTTTAGCAGTTCAGTGACAATTCCTGCCTTCCTGAAAACTCCGACCACAGTTGGGACTGAATCAGCCCAGGCATTTTCAATCCACTGGCAGATAGTGGCGTATGTCGTCAGGCGCCGTCTCCGTCTTGGTGAACGTGTGTTCGCCTTCTGTCATCCACTGTTCCCACGCAGTTAGCAGTCTAGCTTCGAATGCCCTGTTGACACCAATATCTAGCGGCTGGAGTTCTTTTGTCAATCCACCCGGAATGACGGCGAGTATTGAATTAAGCGCGTAAGCGTGTCTCTTAATGTGATGTCATGAGCTAGGGAATATAACAACTACACTACCCAGCATGCAATGGGAGTGACAATCATGCCCAGTATGTCGCCATGCCGGCAGTTAGAATGTGGTTATGAGCATGCTGTGAGTAAACGTTGAGAACTCAGCCAATACGCCTCGTCTGCATTATTTATAATTAGACAGACAACACACTTAATAGGAGCCATTTTGGGGTCTTTACATAAACACACAAATGGAAATGAAACGTCACATATCCCAGCATGCACCGCGCACTTCTTCTTCTACGGGGAAAAAAGATGGCGGCTGTTTACCGTAGTTGCGAGACCTAAACTTTATGAAAATGAATATTAATAATAATCCATATATAAGGCGCACCGGATTATAAGGCGCACTGTCAGCTTTTGAGAAATGTTGTGGTTTTTAGGTGCGCCTTATAGTGCGGAAAATACGGTACGCAAAAATTAGAGAGCGATGTGCTGTCTATCATTCACAATCCTTATATAAAACATGAACACATGTTTTTTTATGCATTCTAAGTCGTAAATAAATAAATGCATAAATAGTCTGTCAATGAGGGCTCTCTATTCCGCCCACAAAACCCTCTAAATAACCATACAAAACCCGCCAACCATACTCTATATCAGTGGTTCTTAACCTTGTTGGAGGTACCGAACCCCACTAGTTTCATATGCGCATTCACCGAACCCTTCTTTAGTGAAAAATAAAATGTTTTTTCAAATTCAAGACAAAGTTATATGTTTTTAGTAACACTTTAGTATGGGGAACATATTCTAAGTAACAAAGACTTAATTTAGAGTTATTTGGACACTAGGGGAACATATTCTAAGTCAGGGGTCACCAACCTTTTTGAAACCAAGAACTACTTCTTGGGTACTGATTAATGCGAAGGGCTACCATTTTGATACACACTTAAATAAATTGCCAGAAATAGCCAATTTGCTCAATTTACCTTTAACTCTATGTTATTATTAATAATTAATGATATTTATCTTTGTGGAAACACTGATCATCTTAATGATTTCTCACAATAAATATATATAGAAACAGATAAATATCAATATGCGACACTTTATTTTTATATTTTCTCTAAGTGCACATTTTTCAAATTGAACATTTTCAAATGATCACTATTAAGACAGTCTTGTGAAATAACAATATCCCATTTTAACTAGCTAGCCACTAACATTTTTTAACAAATCATGAATTACTTTGCACCATGTTTTTACAAATAATAACTCATGTAAAATACAAAAGTCAACTCTCAAATTTTTAAATAAATCATGTCACACTTTAAACTAGACACCAAATATGTTATCTGTTTCTTTGTCAGTTAGTGAAGACCAAGTCTTTAAAATATTTTCTTGGATTTTCAAATTCTATTTGAGTTTTGTCTCTCTTAGATATAAAAATGTCGAGCAAAGCGAGACCAGCTTGCTAGTAAATAAATAAAATTTTAAAAATAGAGGCAGCTCACTGGTAAGTGCTGCTATTTGAGCTATTTTTAGAACAGGCCAGCGGGCTACTCATCTGGTCCTTACGGGCTACCTGGTGCCCGCGGGCACCGCGTTGGTGACCCCTGTTCTAAGTAATAAAGACTTAATTTAGCGTTATTTGGTTAGGGTCAGGGTTAGGGTTATAATAAGGCCATGCCGAATAAGGCATTAAGTAGTACTTAATAATGACTAGTTAAGACGGCGTGGCGAAGTTGGTAGAGTGGCTGTGCCAGCAATCGGAGTGTTGCTGGTTACTGGGGTTCAATTCCCACCTTCTACCTTCCTAGTCACGTCCGTTGTGTCCTTGGGCAAGACACTTCACCCTTTGCCTCCGATGGCTGCTGGTTAGCGCCTTGCATGGCAGCTCCCGCCATCAGTGTGTGAATGTGTGTGTGAATGGGTAAATGTGGAAATACTGTCAAAGCGCTTTGAGTACCTTGAAGGTAGAAAAGCGCTAAACAAGTATAACCCATTTATCATTCATTTATTTATAGCCAATATGTTACTAATTTGCATGTTAATAAGCAACTAATTATGGTGAATATGTTCCCCATACTAAAGTTTTACCATGTTTTTTTTTACTGGTGCATAAAATGAACCGTGCATGAACATCACCTTGTTCAAACAACAAAACCAACACAGTGCATAAACTCACAACAAATTACACACCTGCAAACCAGTCAGCTGTTGCCGTATCCGTAAAAAGGGAGAAGTTTGTATTTACACGATGAGTCGGGTGTGTTTTGACCTCCGCCGAACCCCTGAGGCCGACTCACCGAACCCCTAGGGTTCGATCGAACCCAGGTTAAGAACCACTGCTCTATATACATATCGTGACCTGAATATTGACCAAATATTAGAGATGTTGTTATTATAAGCGCTAACGGCGGATTGATAACTCACAGCTCAGCAGCCCTCTGCTCTTTTACTGTGAACTTGCCGCAATGTCTTGCTTCTCACGCATCATTGTGTCTCTGCTCATCAAAGTTATTCTAAATGATAAATCATGCCTCATCTGTATATTTAGCCATTAATCTAAAAGATGTTCTGTGACATTCAATTCATACCCGGAGATGGAGACAAACACACACAACCGCAGACAGTGTCTACAGGGAGACTTTTCTTTGTTAACCATTCGTGTGCATCATGATTAATTCTTCATATAAACGGGAAGATATGGACATCCCATCAGTCGTTATCAATGCAAGAGCAGACATTGTACAGTAAGCTATCTTTTTATTATGTCTGTAGTTTTTATTTTTTGTTTAGCACTTAGCAAAACTGCTACATGATGCTTAGTGTTTCACTAAAGCTGGATCTTTTTAGCACAGCTTCTAAAACGTGTAGCTCATCCTCCTTATATTCAGGATCAACAATACATGTTTATGGATAGTTTTCCCAAAGTAATCGTTGTTGGCTCTCAAAGTCAGCATGATTTGCATTGTTGTTTGTGATGAAAGGATCTGTGATTCCTACCTCTATGTCACCAGTGACGTGTCTGGCTAGCTCATTATCTCTTAAAATAGTTTGGGAATCTCTGTAAGATTAATACTATTTTGATCATATCCATTTACCTTTCGAAGAGTTTCGGTGTCATACATCAAATATATATGATTATAGCTTCAATATAGACTTGTTTTTCCGCTCTGCTGGTACTTTAACATCAGCAGGTAGTTACAGTATGAATGGATATAGTTTATTTGCGCACTATTGACTAGTGATGCACTGAAAATTTGGCCGGGAAAAAGGACGTACTGTGATCACCGGAACAGCGCTGCCGATACTCAACGTTGTGAGGACATAAGCCATACGCACAAGGTTGTCTGGATCGGAGGCAGCATGTCTGTGCTGTGGACATACTTTAATGTATCCGCGATATACAATTATCTGCGATGTTCAAAATTTAAGATGACATTGACGGCTTTTCATGGGAGGAAGGCTCCCAGCAGCATGAAGCAAGTGTGACAACGGGCTCGCTGCACCTTGAGTTGCTTTTCGTTGCGGACTTGAAACGACAGAAGTAAACAATCCCTAAACACATGAACATTCTACAATAACACAAGAAATAGATGCTAGATTTGTTGCCAGTCCTTTTTTGATAGAGAGTAAGAGGATTGGAGAAATCTTTCGGGGGAAAAAAATCTCAAAGTACATTGCACAATAAGCAGCAGCAATTGAAAATGGAGCAAAACGATATTATGTAAGAAAAATACATGTTAATACTATAATTAATAACAGATTTGTTTTAAATGTATGTATACACGTTTATGCCTTTCTAAAAGAAAATATATGCATATTAGACAATAATGTGATCACGTCATATTGACCAAGCCCCTATGCCACAAGTATTTTGTCAATATAGGGGAAACCCTGGCATGCCTGTAAGTTGAAATGCATTTGCTATTTTATGTCAAAAGTGTAGTGTTAAAATCTAATTTGTTTAACATTTGTATAAGTTTAAAACGATTGTGTAGCTATCTTTGTTAGCCTGTCAATGGGGTCGCTGATTGTATTTTAGCACCAAACTAGCTGCCCAGGGGTCCCCACCCAATCAGAGGCCCCCGACTTTGATAGCGGAATGCAATGATTGGTGTTCATAATTGTAAATCACAGACAGCTCAGCTTCGTGTAGCAACTGTATACTCTCTCGCTTGGCTGCGTTGGTTTTTCCTACTGCACTGAGCGGGGTGCAAACCCAGGCTGCTGGTGTGAGACGAGTGTGCTTACTACTGAAGTAAAAGCACAGGCAATCTCCCAGATCGCGCTGACGTAAAGGAAATTATTTTATAAATGGATGATATTTTTACTATGTTGCGGTTTGGTTTAGTAACATTTTTCATACTGTGTTTTTGAGGCAAAGATGGTTGAGGGGAGGGGGAAACACCCTCAGCCCCCTTAGGTCATTGTTAATTATACAAATTATACAATTAAGCATTTTTCTGTGGGAAACACTGGGCAGCCTACAGCGACAACTGTTAGTGCCATTGATTTTTTTGACTCGGCTAATTCGGGACCGTTCTGTAAAATTGTACTGCTTTGTTAAAAATAGCTACCAGTTGCTGGTCCTGTTTAAACAACTGTGATGAAAAGGAAAATGTAGGCTACCATTATCTGAGAGAATGAACTCCCTTACGCTGTAATTGTCTATATGCTTTGCTTTCTGTCCGTTAATATACAATGTTAACTTTCTTATTCTGCACGTGTCTACAGGTTTACTGATCAAAAAACACAATAAAATAAATAATTTAAAATAATTACTTACGTGTGACAAAGCCTACGCGAAGACCCTCTATACAAAGTAGTTCATTTTGATTTGAATTTATTTTTTAAAACTTTAGCGGTGATGCACATGCTCACTATCATTAACTACTAGGCCACCTACTCAGTGGCCTAGTAGTTAGAGTGTCCGCCCTGAGATCGGTAGGTTGTGAGTTCAAACCCCGGCCGAGTCATACCAAAGGCTATAAAAATGTGACCCAATACCTCCCTACTTGGCACTCAGCATGAAGGGTTGGAATTGGGGGTTAAATCACCAAAAATTATTCCTGGGCGCGGCCACAGCTGCTGCCCACTGCTCCCCTCACCTCCCAGGGGGTGATCAAGGGTGATGGGTCAAATGCAGAGAATAATTTCGCCACACCTAGTGTGTGTGTGACAATCATTGGTACTTTAACTTTAAGCTCTCTATGACAAACCAGCTCACTAGTAGGCCATGTCCACACGAACACAGACACTTAATAAAAACATACTTATCTCTGCGTTTAGGCCTCTAGTCCACGCACAGATGCATACTTTTGTCTTTAAAAACGCAGACTTTTGCAAAGGCTGGCCAAAGTGTAGAGATCCAAAACTCTCCGCTTAGCGTATGCGTGTACACGGCACAAACGGAGACTTGTGGTGATGTCGCGGTTGTGCCCGGTCATTTCCAAGCTCAACAACACTGCCTTGCTGCCTTTAAACACACTATAAGAGGACTTAATGTATGTTTGAACGTAAACATGCAGCTATTTTCAGTCAACATTAGTAAAAAGACACACCAAAATGGGCTATGCGACACTCCCTCCGGCGCAAATGACAGTCAGCTGTTTTGGATATGATCACTGTCGAACCACCACCGGATGGGACAATTTTGACAAGCAAGACTTTTTGCTGTGTGTCATAAGAAAGGTGCAACATTATTTTATGTTTTTAGTCCTTATTTAACGACAAATCATGAAGTTAACTTACGTGTCTTGCGTCTATTTTTGTAGATGGAGCCGGGCGCGACCGTGCTAGCGCATAAAAAGCGACCAAGCAACTAAAAAAAAAATAGCGTTCTACTTGTAGTGTGTACTGATGTTAAAGACAATATACACTCCATTACACATGTACTATATCACTATATCCATGATTAAATGCTTTATAATTCCACGAGAGTTTTGCAGCGGTACACGCACGTCCGTGCACTTTATATAGGCACTTTTAGACATGCAAAAGGGTTTCGTTAGTGCGCGCTTATTTTAGAAATAATGTACACTTCACTGCACATGTAATACATCACCATGTTATAATTCTATGAGTGTTGGGTTTCTGCAGCATTCGCTCTTTAATAATGTTCCCAGGATTCTGTGTGTATGTGCAGGCAGGTTTTAAAGATAATGTACATGTCATTGTACATCTAAAGTCGATCAAAATAAACATAATAGGAGGTGTAATGTCACCAAGTCAGATATTGCTGCTTTTTTTCAGGCTTCTGTTTGGACAAAATGTGCATGGCAGCATGTGTATGCGTTTGTGTGTAGACATAGACCGTTTTGGAACTACACTTGTGTGAATGGACATCGTTTTAACCCCAAATGTGTGTTTTTGAAACTCTCCGTGTTCGTGTGGACATGGCCTTGTTCTGCACGGGTCTACATGTTTACTCATCAAAAAACACAATAAAAAATATTTTAATAATTACTTACGTGTGACAAAGCCTACGCGAAGTAACTCTACACAAAGTAGTTAATTTTGAATTTGTTTCGAGGAAAACGTTAGCGGTGGTGCGCATGCTCACTGTGATTGGGAAGCTCTCACTAAGAACGCCGGCCAACTTCCATGTGCACGTTGTTGTGTTTATCATGGGATTTCGCCATCATGGAAAGTATTTCCATCGACATCGAAAATGTGATCCGGTGACACGTTGTGTTCAGTTACCTGTTCTTCGGCGTACTTAAGGACACGGTCCACTTTCGACGCCTTTGTCCGTTCTTTGGTTCGACCAGAGAGCTGGTTGCGTCGCATGAAGCGGGCACACCAAGAAGGCCCGCCTGCAAAGGCGCTTATATTAATCTCTTTGGCCACGACCACGGCGTGGAGACCTAACTGCGCCAAAGTCAGGCTTCTCCCGGCAGCGCGTTGTTCAAGCACCCACTCTAAGAGTCTTTTCTCCAGTTCTGGCCATGGCAGCTTTTGCCCGCGATTAGCTTTCTTCGTTTCTTTCATTGCAGCGAGCATATCCTTTGATTTTCGCCAGTTCCTGACCATTCTCTCATTCACTCCAAACTTTCTGCCTGCCGCTCGGTTGCCGTTTATGACTGCATATTGCACTACCTCCAATTTGAAAGCAGCACAATAAGATTTTCTTTTAGCAGACATTTTGTTTTTGTTCGGTCTTATCATGTTTTACGGCGGCTCGCATCCACCTAAATGGTGCATTACAGCAAGGATATGTTCCGTATGTGGCTCTTCTTCTGGTTACTAAACGGGTTGCAGCCATGACAAAAAAGGTGAACACCGCCATCTACTGCTGGATGCTGACCACGCATGAATAGGTACGTCCGATAATATCGGGCTGCCGATATCATCGCCAATAAATGCTTTAAAATGTAATGTTGGTAATTATCGGAATCGGTTTCGTTATTATCGGTAGCGGTTTTTAAAAGTAAAACGTATGACGTTTTTAAACGCCGCTGTGTACACGGACGTAGGGAGAGGTAGAGAGAGACAATAAACCTTTAAGGCACTTCCTTTACGTGCATGCCATCCCAGTCACATAATATCTACCGGCTTTACTCATTACGAATTGATCCAAGACATACTTGTTCAACAGCCATACAGGTCACTAGTGATGGGTTGATGAGGCGTCATGAAGCGTTTCGACACATTGCAAAACTGTATTGATACTGTGTCGATACTGTGTCACTAAATACTGACATCTGCTGGACATTAAAAATCCCTACAGGCAACCTATGGACCGACTCAACTGACAGATTTTATGACCTAGTATATACAATAATATAAACCAAGTCATTGTATTTCATTTAGGATTATTTCATATCTTCATTTAAATAAAAATATATTTTTATCTTTTTTAGATACAGTCAATAAATAATGTGAACATGTATCATAACATGGAAATCTAAGAGAACTTGTGAATGAGGAAGCTTGTGGACTGGGATTTTATTTTTAACAAATTTTTATTAAAAAAAAAACAATTTTTCCAACGTATTAAGTTTTAGACTATTTCTCTTCTTAGTTATTATTTCTCCGGCTGTAGAAAAGACCCGCTCACAGGGCACAGAGGAGGCGTCAGTGCGACACAGTTCGCGTATCGGTCACGTGACCGAAACAGCTCATGATCGGTCACGTGACTTTCTAAAAGCGGTACGCGCACCGACACAGGGTTTTGCTCTATGAGCTCGACGCATGCGCCGATGCATCGGTGTTGCCGGACCCATCATTACAGGTCACACTGAGGGTGACCGTATAAACAACGTTAACAATGTTACAAATATGCGCCACACTGTGAACCCACACCAAACAAGAATGACAAACACGTTTCGGGAGAACATCCGCACCGTAACACAACATAAACACAACAGAACAAATACCCAGAATCCCTTGTAGTACTAACTCTTCCGGGACGCTACAATATAATTTAATTCCACGACTGTATATACTGGTATCGGTTGATATAGGTATCAGTAATTAAGAGTTGGACAATATAGGAATATCGGTAAAAAAGCCATTATCGGACATCTCTACTCATGAATCATGAAAAAAGGGCAGATATTAACTGACATCTTGTGGCGGTTGCAGTGTTTCCCAGACATTCGTATATCTAACTTAACTTTCTCATGTAGGGTGTGTGTATGTCTTGGCCATCCATTTTTTTCTTTGGATTAGGAAAATAATTTTATATCCATTTTCTACCACTATTCCCTTTTGGAAAAAACTATTTTCTCTGCTTTTTGGTTTGATAATGAAAAACAAAACACATCGTTATCCATTATCCAAATGTATTAATGTGTTTATTAACACAACGTGTGGAAAACTATTCTCTTTATTCCACGTTCAATGTATAGACATGTAGGTAAATTGCACTCGCGCGGTGTCTCTTTTTGAAATGACCGGGAACAATAGACGGCGACAAAGAAGAACTGTGTCGTCAAAACAAGTTTGTCTCTGTGAAGAGTTGCCTTCTGCCTTTAGTGTTCAGAGACATTAAAAAAAGTGACACATTTTTTTGGTTCTCTACTGAGCAAGTAACCTGGTCGGTGTACGTCACCCTTTTTCTTCTGTTGTTCTTCCGGGTCACTAACAGACGAGGATACTGAAAAGAGACACTGCACATGTGCAATCTACCCATATGTCCGAACCCTGTTGGGCAATTGAGATATTGTTTTCCACTTGTTTTAATTTCAATTTTCAAACTGATTAATAAACCTGGATAATGGATAGCGTTCCATTTCTAAATTTTTATTATCAAAACAAAAAAGGGGGAAAACAGATTATTATGTTAAATTACTTTTGTGTTCCAAACAAAAAATGGATGGCCGCGACATGCATGGCCTGTGTAGTAGCAACTTCCTTGTTCATTTCCAGAGTCCGTCAACTTTTTTCACTTTATCAAACTGTGCATGCAAGTGGCCCCGAGGCCACATTGGGGCCCGTGCGTGTTTATACTGGGTTCTAAAGAAGATCACATTTTACTTGTAAAATAAACCCTTTGCTTGAAAAAATACGGATTTAAAAAAAAATTTTTTGGTATAAATTGGCCTGCAGTGTAAACAGTCTCGGTTTCCTCAGTCTCTTCCACTCCAACATGAGCTGGTACTCAGCAGAACCTTACATTCACAATTGGAGCAAGCTTTGTTGTATTTCCATCAGTAAGGGGCCTGAACTACTAAAGGTTTGCATGTGTTAAAACATGTGCAAACTTGAAATGTGATGAGTTTGCCAAGTATTAAAATGAGCTGCTTTTTTTTTTTTAACGAAAGAAACTGCTGTTTTAAATGTGTCCACTGGATGTCACAATAGCAATTCTGTTAGGCAAGCAAACGGTTTATACCGGGGCCAAGCAAGAGGTACACAGAAAAGGGAGACTATTGCTCCTCCTCCTCGACCCACATGAAACTTAAAACCTGACGTTTTTTGTCTTCTGCTTCGGACACATCGTCATTTGGCACCCTTGTTGCCCCAAAATGTCTCTGTCAAAAACAGGAAAAGTGAACTTAACCCTCTTGAATAGTTTTTACCTCCGTTTCTTACGGTTTGTTGAGTTAGCACTGGATTGATACGCGGACATGACAAAGGAGGTATTTGATACCTAGAAGAGTTTACATGTTGTGTTTTTTGTTCAACATTTAAGGAAAAATAATGGCAGTCACGCTAAATATTTACACTTTTGAGCCCAAGTTGAACAGTTTCTTAGGTTTTATACCAGGGGTGTCAAACGTACGGCCCAAAGGCCGGATCAGGCCCACAAACAGGTTTTCCCGGGCAGCGTGATGATTTGCTAAGTATAAAAAATTAGCTGCTTTTTTTTTGCAACGAAAGAAACTGCTGTCCTAAATGTGTCCACTTGATGTCACAATAGCAATTCTGTTTGGCATGCAAACGGTTTGTACCGAGGCCAAGCAAGAGGTACACAGTGAAGGGTGACATAAACCTGCCATTTTATGTCTTTTGCTTCGAACACATCGTTATTTGGCACCCTCGTTGCCCCAAAATGTCTCTGTCAAACACAAGAAAAGTGAACTTAACCCTTTTGAATAGTTTTTACCTCTGTTTCGTACGGTTTGTTAAGTTAGCACTGGATTGATACGCCGACCTGACAAAGCAGGTATTTGATACCGCGAAGAGTTTACATGTGTTTTTTTGTTCAATCTCAGAAGGACTGTGACTTAAAGTTTAATCCTGGCTTTGTAGACCCACTGAGACCAAGTCTAAGCTCATTGTGTTTTTGAAGCTGCACCAATTTCCTCAGAATTTTCAACAAACTTGGAAGTGTTTTGTCCAGAGGATTATTTGTGATTTGTACATTTTCAGAATGTGCTTGTTCTATTTTTGGCCATGGTAAAACAAAGAAAACAACCTAGAGTTTTCTTTATTTTTAAGTTATCATGCTGTGATTTTACCGTTCCGTAAAGCAGTGTTTTTCAACCACAGTGCCCAAGCACACTAGTGTGCCGTGAGATATTGTCTGGTGTGCCGTGGAAAATTATGCAACTTCACCTAATTGGTCCCAAAAATATTATTTGCAAATCAATAATTATAATCTGCAAATAATGTATCGTTATCTTGTGTCTGTGCCGTATAGAGCTCGGCAGGGTAACCATGTAATACTCCATAACAGTAGGGGGCAGCAGGTAGTTCATTGCTTTGTAGAAGTCGGAACGCGTCAAGGATGGTTTGTCGTGATCCTAATATGCAGAGCACTGCGGGAGACAGCATGCATATAAAAAGGTATGTTACGCTTACACCAAAAATGAACAAAAGGCAAGTCCCGCTAGGAAAAGGCACTGAAGCATAGGGATGGCTATGCAAAACGAAAGTAAAACTGAACTGGCTACAAAGTGAACAAAAACAGAATGCTGGACGACAGCAAAGACTTACAGTGTGTGTCCGTACATGACATGACAATCAACAATGTCCCCACAAAGAAGGATAGCGTCCGCACAACTGAAATAGTCTTGTTTGCCAATACAAAGCAGGTCAGGCAATAGCACTCAAAGGAAGGTGTGTAGCTGCTACAGAAATACGCCAACAAAACAGGAAGAGACACCAAAATAACAGCGCAAGACAGGAACTAAAGCACTACACACAGGAAAACAACAACGACCTAAAAAAAAAAAGCCAACCTGGTGGAGTTTCAGATTTTAACGTTTCTGCTTGTGGTGTGCCTCCGTATTTTTTCAATGAAAAAAATGTGCCTTGGCTCAGAAAAGGTTGAAAAACACTGCCGTAAAGCATTGAAGGTGGCCATCATTTCGGCTAAATAAACAGATTATTTGATCTGCTAATATTTTTGCCATACGATGATTAATTATTGGTGTATACGCTACTAACCTTGCCTTCACTTCTAAATTGTTATCGTTTGTTTTTTTTACATTCCTTATGGACGTCACGTGGTGCATTTGACAGTTACCTGCTCTTCGACGAACTCAAGGAAATGGTCCACCTCGGACGCCTTTGTCCTTACTCTGCGGCTATCAGAGAGCCGGTTGCGTCGCATGAAGCGGGTACACCAAGAAGGCCCGCCTGCAAAGTCGTTGATATTAATCTCTTTGGCCACGACCAAGGCGTGGAGACGTAACTGCGCCAATGTCAAGCTTGTCCCGGCAGCGCGTTGTTCAAGCACCCACTCGATGAGTCTTTTCTCCAGCTCTGGCCATCGCGGTTTAAGCCCGCGATTAGCTTTCTTCGTTTCTTTCATTGCAGCGAGCATATCCTTTGATTTTCGCCAGTTCCTGACCATTCCCTCGCTCACTCCAAACATTCTTCCTGCTGCTCGATTACCGTATACGACGGCATATTTGACTATTTCCAGCTTGTAAGCCGCACAATAAGATTTCCTTTTGGCAGACATTTTGTTTGTGTTGGGTCTTCGAAGTTCTTCTTCTTCGTGTGCTACGGCGTTGGGCATCCGGCTTAATGGTGCTTTACTGCCGCCTTCTGCCCCGGATGTGGCATTACTTCTTATTTTGATTGTAGTCATGACATAAAAGGTGCAGTGTTTTTCAACCGTTTTTGAGCCAAGGCACATTTTTTTAATCGAAAAAAATCCAGGGGGACACCAACCCTTCCTCGTCGCCATTGTTGTGTGCCAAACTTGTCACTTATTAGTTCATTTATTAGCAATCTAAGCCTAATAATACACCGAAAGAAAGCTTATTGTCTTTTTCTGCCTTTTTATCCTGCTCTTACTTTTTCCATTTCCGGGTGTCCAACACACAACACATGTCATCATATCCTGTGTCCCCCGCCCTTAAGTCCCCCTTACAATGGTTCCGGTGACCCGAGTAAACAATACATGACAGACACCACCAGCAGAAAATGTTAAATACTATACTCAATAGCCTCTATTGACAATATACAGTCGTTCTCATCAAATACCTGACGCAATTGTTCCGATCTAGGGTGTACCCTGCCTTCCGCCTGATTGTAGCTGAGATAGGCTCCAGCGACCCCGAAGGGAATAAGCGGTAGAAAATGGATGGATGGATGACTTCAAACTAGGGATGTCCGATAATGGCTTTTTGCCGATATCCGATATTCCGATATTGTCCGACTCTTTAATTACTGATACCAATATCAACCGATACCGATATATATAGTCGTGGAATTAACACATTATTATGCCTAATTTGGACAACCAGGTATGGTGAAGATAAGGTGCTTTTTAAAAACAAAAAAATAAGATAAATCAATTAAAAACATTTTCTTGAATAAAAAAGAGAGTAAAACAATACAAAAACAGTTACATAGAAACTAGTAATTAATGAAAATGAGTAAAATTAACTGTTAAAGGTTAGTACTATTAGTGGACCAACAGCACGCACAATCATGTGTGCTTACGGACTGTATCCCTTGCAAACTGTATTGATATATATTGATATATAATGTAGGAACCAGAAATATTAATAACGGAAAGAAACAACCCTTTTGTGTGAATGAGTGGGCGAGGGAAGTTTTTTGGGTTGGTGCACTAATTGTAAGTGTATCTTGTGTTTTTTATGTTGATTTAATAAAAAATAAAAAAAATAAAAAAAATAAAAACGATACCGATAATAAAAAAAACGATACCGATAATTTCCGATATTACATTTTAAAGCATTTATCGGCCGATCTCTACTTCAAACCATAACCATCATTAATTCTCTTGTCTCAAAGCAGGCTTACAAAGAATGAGCTACCTGCGGCCACCTACTGGTACGGAAGAGTATTACATGGTTACTCTGCTGATCTCCACATTGTTTGCGGATTATAATTTTTGAAAGGGACAAGCGGTAGAAAATGGATGAATGGATGGATGGATGTTTTACTAAAAATATTTTTCCGACCAATTAGGTGAAATTGCATAATTTCCCACGGCACACCAAACAATATCTCACGGTACACTAGTGTGCCGCGGCACAGTGGTTGAAAAACACTGACCTACTGCACTGGAGTATGTAGCATGGGCTTCTATGGCTGTATCTCCTTTCCACTATAGTAAATATTTTAACATGAATTACTACTAGTAATAAACTTTTACATTCCATACATACATCTGTTTGATATTTACTTATTAACACCAGTGTTTTATTTAACCCTGTGTGATCAAACCGTAATCTAGTTACCTCTTATTTTCTGTTCTAACTGCATTGATGGATTTCTGCACACTAAAATATTTCCTTCCACTACGATTATTATCCCACATAGTTTTTCCATCCTTCTTCTTATTATTATTATTATCATTTACAATTGCCTTTACTTCCCCTTTTTTCTGACGACACATTCATATTTTAAGCCCTCTTGTTTGCTTTGTTGACAATACTGTTTCCTCATTTCCTTCCACCCCAACATGAGCTGGTTATCAGTAGAACCTTACTTCTATTTTGATGCATTCGCAATCGGAAGAAACTTTGTTGTATGTCCGTCACTAAATTTTCTCGGCTTGATGTAATGCTTTTGATACTATGCAGAGCTGCAAGACAATCTTCACAGCACATAAACAATACCGCCAAAGTCATGAGTCTTTTCAACATAAAAAAAATACAGTAATCATTGTTTCCTTCATTTCGAAATTTTACTCTATTACGTTACTTACTTTCACGACCGCATCCATTGTGGACCGTCCTTTCCAAAAAACACACTGATATGTTGCCAGTAATCCCGATGAGAAAAGCTCTATCGTGTATATAATGTATATCATTTATGTCGCCTATTGTTTATATTGCACAACCCAAATGTCGTCCTCGGTCTTCTCTATCCTACCTCTCTTGCCACACTTCTACACTTCCTACAAATTTCGCATTTGACCTTGGTCTTCCTACAAATTTCGCATTTGACCTTGGTCTTACTCTGATTACGATGCATTTCAGTGTTTTGTTTCCTCAGTTCTCTTCAGCAATTCATTATCTGCCTTCCCATTCCCCACTCACACCTACCAAAACCTAACTTCAGGCATGTGAGCACCCTTTGAAACAAAGGAAAAGATGAACGTTTTTATCAACACAAAGCGCTTCCATGCAAGCCCCAAAAGAACATTTTGAAAATCAAGACTACGGTATTTTCCGGACCATTGGGCGCACCGGATTATAAGGCGCACGGCCGATGAATGGTCTATTTTCCATCTTTTTTTATATAAAATGCGCATCGGATTATAAGGCGCATTAAAGGAGTCACATTATATTTTTTTTTTTCTAAATGTTAAGCACTTCTTTGTGGTCTACATAACATGTAATGGTGGTTCTTTGGTCAAAATGTTGCATAGATTATGCTTTACAGATCATCTTCAAGGCGCTTTCTGACAGTCGCTTCCGGATGCGCCGTTTTGTGGGCGGTCATAATTATGTGGCTAACCTTCGGCAGCGTCTTCTCCCCGTCATCTTTGTTGTAGCGGTGTAGCGTGCAAGTACGGGGGTGGAGGAAGTGTCAAAAGATGGAGCTAACTGTTTTAATGACAGTCAGACTTTACTTACCGTATTTTTCGGACTATAAGTCGCTCCGGAGTATACTGTTCGTCGCACCGGCCGAAAATGCACAATAAAGAAGGAAAAAAACATATATACGTCGCACTGGAGTATAGGTCGCATTTTTGGGGGAAATTTATTTGATAAAATCCAACACCAAGAATAGACATTTGAAAGGCAATTTAAAATAAATGGAGAATAGTGAACAACAGGCTGAATAAGTGTACGTTATATGACGCATAAATAACCAACTGAGAACGTGCCTGGTATGTTAACGTAACATATTATGGTAAGAGTCATTCAAATAACTATAACATATAGAACATGCTGTACGTTTACCAAACAATCTGTCACTCCTAATCGCTAAATCCCATGAAATCTTCCTCCCCGGTGTCGCCTCTGGTATGCGCCGTTTCCTTTCTTTCTGCTGCTCGAGCGCCGTTTTCTGCTGCATATTTCACTACGTCCGGCTTGTAATCTGCAGTATATGATTTCCTTTTCAGTGCCATTTTAGTTCAGCCCTTCTCAGTTTTTATAAGTTACCGCCAATGTTGAAATAATCAATTTTAATAGCTACGGATGTAGCAGCAGTTAGCATCCCATGACCCACAATGCACTTGTGCCATGACGCACAAATACAGATCAGCAGGTACCAGAAGGTAAGAAAAGTTGCTTTTGAATAATATTGCGAAACAAAACGCCAGATAATATGTCTTACCTTACACACACCAAAGTAATACTCGTATGTTTAATGCGGCGACAATCCACCAAGCGGTGCGGCTTCATAGCTTACCAAAGTTGTACTAAAACATTTTGATAGATTTTTGAGCGCCGTGTGTAATGTTCTATATTTTCAATGGAACATATAAAATGTTGGTGTTGTTTACTTGAGTGATATTGCCATCATACCTCTTACCACGTATCTCTTATGTTTGACTGCCATCTACTGGTCACACTTATTATTACACCATGCACCAAATAAAATTGCTTCGAGGTCGGTGAGCAAACCCAGAATTATTCCGTACATTAGGCGCACCGGGTTATTAGGCCCACTGTCGAGTTTTGAGGAAAAAAAATGATTTTAAGTGCGCCTTGTAGTCCGTAAAATACGGTAAATTTTTCTGCAATTGGGTGCATTTCAACACTATATTTTACCTTTAGATTTATTCTCATCTACCAACCTATTTTGGCTGTCTTTTTGACACTTACATGTCCCATGTAATGAACCACAACATTTTTTGCTTTTCATATTGGATAATTTACTAAAAAAATTATAATGGAAAATGTAATGTAAAATTCTATTACATGCATGCAAAGAACTCAGAAAACATTTCCCATTTGGCAACTCTATCCTGTAGCCACGGCCCCTCGGGTAATATACTTCCGGTGTTGTGACCTCTGTTTACATCCGCCACGTCAAAGATATACCTTCTCTGTGGCTACTAATAAATACTCTAGAACAGGGGTGTCAAACGTATGGCCCGTGGGCCAGATCAGGCCTGCGAACAGGTTTTATCTGGCCCGCGGGATGAGTTTGCTAAGTATAAAAATGAGCCGAAATTTTTGAATGAAAGAACCTGCTGTTCTAAATGTGTCCACTAGATGTCGCAATAGCAATTCTTTGTATCTGTAGATTATACTACATATGTAAAAAAAACAAAAAAAACACATGTTAGTGCACAAGTCGAGGAAAATTATCCAACTACATAAATAACATCCAGTAATTTGATTTTGATATTATTTTTGTATGTTGTTAGATTGAAAATTAACACCACTGAGTTAGTTGACTGATGAACATTATTACATAATTTATTCAGAAAGTATAAATAATGACAAATAAAGATACAATTCGATCAACCGCAACATGTACATGTAAAAAAACAACAACAATATCATCATTAACTTTTAAACAAGGAATACAATCTGAAGTTTATCTTTAAGTCATCGTGCCGTGATTTTACCAGACCGGCCCACTAGGAAGTAGATTTTTTTTCCATGTGGCTTCCAATCTAAAATGAGTTTGACACCCCTGCTCTAGAACTACAACTGGTTCGGAACTAACAATGTTCGGATTGTAATCATCCAAATATGATTAGCAGCGAAGTAGAGAGCCGTCAACGTTGTGGCTCTGGGATTGAACGCAGGCGACAACAAGCAAGCTAGCTATATGATGCTAACGATGCTAACTAGCGAGCGTTACAATCAATGAGCAACTCAGTGCGGCATTCAGGCAATACGAACGGCAAGTACCTGCGGCTGAGGCGAGAGTTCAACTAATTTTGTTTAGATCCTATTATAATTTTATATTGTAGTGGGTTTACATAATTCACCCACATAACTTTTGTTATTCTTAGAGCGTTACGGTCGGACTGGTTCTCACAGGACACATTTCCGGTGTTCGTTTTTGCCCTGAGAAGCCACAGATGTATAAATACTTCTCAAAGTCGGAATGTTGTTAAAACAATTTTCTCCATCTTTTGACACTCCTCCTTCCACTCCCGTCCTTACAAGCTATAATATTTCATTAAAAAAAACGCGGAAGTGACATTTTGACATGAAAATTAATGTAAATAAAAGAGGATTTTTCCGCATTTTCGGGGACATTTCACGTGCCTGTAACTTGTTGTCTCTAATTTATGTGTGTAAGTAACTGAAGTCATTTTAAACTATACTCATTGGATCATGTTAGTCAGCTTGAATGATGTTAAATTACATATTTTGACATATAAGTCGCACCTGAGTATAAGCCAGAGGATCTGTCAAACTATAAAAAAAGTGTGACTTATAGCCTGAAAAATACGGTACATTCTTACCATAGATTTTCTTGTTAGCTTCATCTTGTCCTCCCTCTCTCTGTAAGATACAACACACAACGTTCGTGGGCAGATATTATACTCGTTACCAGTTTACAAGTTTCGTGCCACCAATAAACCATAAAAAATGTAGGAGACATCCTACTTTTGTTTGTAAGTTTTTCGATATGATGGCTGGTCATCATCTGAGTCCTCAGGTTCCTCCATAACCTCGCAGCTCCTGGTAAAGATAAAACATGCAATGAGATCATGGGAGAAATTAATGACTGGAATCTAACTGCAAATTTTGGATTGAAAAATAACTAATGTGCTTTTTGCAAAGAGCTCTTATTCAAATTAATGTGAATCAAAAATAATTTACAACAAGGCAACTGAAGGGCAGGATTTTCAGTTTAGGGATTTAGACTGTCGGACTGTGGAAGAAGATGGATGGATGGATGGATGGATTTAGACTGTAAATATTGACAATAAACAGCACAGATGCGGCTGAAACACTTGAGGACATAAAACTTGGATCAACATTTATGAGACTCACACTAAAAGCTTAGATTCTGCCATGAAGTCCTCCAAAGTTTCCCGGTCAGAAAAGAGTGCTTCATGTTAACAATAAAAGAAAAACAGTAGGAGAACCAATGTGGGGCTCATTTAATCGCACAAAATTTTACCCTAAAAAGCCTGCGCATACCTTTTTTTCCCCCATTCTGAAAAAAGTCATAATGAAGAGTCCTAATATTACAAGAATAACGTCACTTTTTCAAGAAAATATAAACATTTTTAATTTCAGTGAGTGATTATCGAAAACAGTCTTTATTTTTAGCACAGCTATTATTTCATAATCATAATAATCATAGTAATAATCAATAATAAACTTCTCAACATTGTTTTTAAATATAACAATGACTGACATCCAAATTTAGATTTTTTTACGGTATGTTTTACGATTTTAAATTGATGTATAATTTTCAAGAATCGATTTTGAAAAATAAATACATATTTTTTTTTCAATTTTGTTTCAAGAACCCATCTTTGAATTAAAAACATTACAACTATTATCAATATTATCATCATTTATTCTCTTGCCTTTATTAATTATTGGTTTTCCTTTTTTTTTTACAATTTGACTTAAAAAGTATTGGATTTGTACAAAACCCAAAATCAGTGAAGTCGGCACGTTGTGTAAATGGTAAATAAAAACAAAATACAATGATTTGCAAATCCTTTTGAACTTATATTCAATTGAATAGACTGCAAAGACAAGATACTTAACGTTCGAACTGGTAAACTTTGTTATTTTTTGCAAATATTAGCTCATTTGGAATTTGATGCCTGCAACATGTTTAATAAAAGCTGGCACAAGTGGCAAAAAAGACTGAAAAAGTTGAGGAATGCTCATCAAACACTTATTCGGAACATCCCACAGGTGAACAGGCTAATTGGGAACAGGTGGGTGCCATGATTTGGTATAAAAGCAGCTTCCATTAAATGCTCAGTCATTCACAAACAAGGATGGGGCGAGGGTCACCTCTTTGTGAACAAATGCGTGAGCAAATGGTCGAACAGTTTGAGAAAAACTTTTCTCAACAAGCTATTGCAAGGAATTTAGGGATTTCACCATCTACGGTCCGTAATGTCATCAAAAGGTTCAGAGAATCTGGAGAAATCACTGCACGTAAGCGGCAAGGCCGAAAACCAACATTGAAGGCCCGTGACTTTCGATCCCTCAGGCAGTACTGAATCGAAAGCCGAAGTCAGTGTGTACATCAGTGTGTAAAGGATATCACTACATGCGCTCAGGAACACTTCAGAAAACCACTGTTAGTAACTACAGTTTGTTGCTACATCTGTAAGTGCGAGTTAAAACTTGACTTTGCAAAGCGAAAGCCATTTATCAACAACACCCAGAAACACAGCCGGCTTCGCTGGGCCCGAGCTCATCTAAGATGGACTGATGCAAAGTGGAAAAGTGTTCTGTGGTCTGACTAGTCCACATTTCAAATTGTTTTTGGAAACTGTGGACGTCGTGTCCTCCAGACCAAAGAGGAAAATAACCATCCGGATTGTTATAGACGCAAAGTTCAAAAGCCAGCATCTGTGATGGTATGGAGGTATATTAGTGCCCAAGACATGGGTAACTTACACATCTGTGAAGGCACCATTATTGCTGAAAGGTACATACAGCTTTTGGAGCAACATATGTTGCCATCCAAGCAATGTCTTTTTCATGGACGCCCCTGCTTATTTCAGCAAGAAAATGCCAAGCCACATTCTGCACATGTTAAAACATCGTGGCTTTGTATTAAAAGAGTGCAGGTACTAGACCAGCCTGCCTGTAGTCCAGACCTGTCTCCCATTGAAAATGTGTGGCGCCTTATGAAGCGTCAAATACGACAACGGAGACCCCGGACTGTTGAACAACTTACGCTGTACATCAAACAAGAATAGGAAATAATTCCACCTGAAAAGCTTAAAAAATTGGTCTCCTCAGTTCCCAAACATTTACTGAGTGTTGTTAAAAGTAAAGGCCATGTAACACAGTGGTAAAAATGTACCAACTTTTTTGCAATGTGTTGCTGCCATTAAATTCTAAGTTAATGATTATTAGCAAAAAAAAATTCAGTTACTCAGTTCAAACATTAAATATATTGTCTTTGCAGTCTATTCAATTGAATATAACTTGACAAGGATTTGCAAATCATTGTATTCTGTTTTTATTTACCATTTACACAACGTGCCAACTTCACCGGTTCTGGGTTTTGTATGTCTTCTCAATTGCTTTTCAAATTTGTATCTTAAGTTTTGTAAAGATGGAATTGGGTTGGAGTAGCTATATTTTCTTTTGTTAGATTGAGCAACATTCCTTGACTTTTGTAAATAACATTTTAAAAATACATTTAAAAAATAGGTTTTTAGGCCAAAACTGCAGCTAAGATGAGCTTTTGTAACCTATAACCTGCTTTAAAAGGGTGTTTATTGTAATCTATATACCAAATAATATATTAAGAGAATCCTGTCGAATCGAGAATCAATTCCAAAGAATTGAAATGGAATTGTGAGGTGCCCAAAGATTCCCAACTCTAAAAATAATGTTGTTTGCAATATTAAAAAAAAAATCTAATTTGTGTTTTTTTTCTTATTAAGTTACACACTAAATTATACTATAATACCGTGATTACCTGAACTGAGGTTCGGGATTCATGTGACAGAACCAGCTGTCAGGCAGCCTGCTGCAGTCGATACCATCAGGAAGTTTGCGCCATTTCTGGCAACTGTCACACTGCACCCAGTTCTGATCTGGA
This sequence comes from Entelurus aequoreus, assembly GCF_033978785.1. NCBI lineage: Eukaryota > Metazoa > Chordata > Actinopteri > Syngnathiformes > Syngnathidae > Entelurus > Entelurus aequoreus. Next base: position 15,689,744 of record NC_084744.1, on the reverse strand, counting down.
CCCTTACTGTGTACAAAAGAGAAACCTTTTAAAGGATTTAGGTGTAAAATTCATCACATATCAGCCCACATTCGGAATCAGTGGGATGTTACAGTAGGGTAATGATCATCCTGCTTCCCCTCTGTTCTTTTCTTAAATGTGATTGCACATGTGTTTGCACAAAATCGCTAGAATTCCCATCTGTCTTGAAATATTTCCTGTCGGGACCACAAAAAAACTTTAAAAATGTCTTCTCTAGTATGTAGTGGAATTTTTTTATGTGTTAACATCAACATATCATATTTGAGGAGCACCAACCAGATATCTGCCATGCTTCTGCCTGGGTTGCTTGTATTCATGTTGAAGTGGATTTGATTACAGTATTCGTCTAGTTTGATCGCCAAACTGACCATAGCTCTCCTGTAAAAAATGAAGCCGTCAATATATTAAAGGTAGCAAAAGCTGATCACATTTGAAGGAATGGCACACGCCATTTACCTGTATTTGTCCGTCTCTATAAAGCTTTGTTTGTTGTGCGTTGGGTCCAGAAAGTTGCACTCTATGACCCCGATGACCCCGACACCTTTGCTATTGGGCTGCAATAGCAAAATAATGTCAGGCTGTGCAACATTAGGCTTCTTCATTCACGATTATTCTTTTAGTGTGTCATAAATACAGTTATACGGTTAGACATTGAAACCAGGCTGTCGAAATAAACGCAATCAATCGAAATAATCTAATACCATGATCAACCGGATCTAAAAAAATAACGCAATTAACACAAATACAGCGCAAATGACTAAAAATCCCTGAAACACAACAACATACTGTATTTTGGGCAGTTTGTCCATGCACAAATGGACATTAAAAATCCAGTTACAGGCTGCAGAAGCTAACAAGTCAATATGGGAAAACGCTAAACAGCATGTTGGCCCTTACAATGGCAAGTTTGAGTTAACAAAACAATCGACCAACAAATTATTACGGAAACTCTGTAGGAAGGAGTTTTTTTGTTATTTAACTGAAGCACTTCAATCTTAAAATATCACAATAATAAAAGAAAAGCAGTAACACATTAAGGTTGATAAATATTTGTTTAGACAAAACACAGATGTTTTGTTAACATGAACAAAGTGTTTTATAAACAAGTTAGAAGCATATATACTTCCTTCTTCCTTGGGTCTCTTTGCTCATGCAAAATACAACACGATTAATAGAGATTAAAAATTAATGATATTAAATTGTGATTTATCAAAATTAATCCACAGCAATCCTGTGATTAACCTAATTAAAAAATGTAATTGTTTGACAGCCCAAATTAAAAGAAAAAGGCATGAGCCCTACTACAAAAACAGTAATCAAACGTCTTCGATATCCTCTGCAGTAGACTAGGGATGTAACGATACACGGTATTAATGATAACAGTGGTAAAACTCCTAACAGTTAGTATTACTGTTTTAAGTTAAAATGATCAAAAAACCGTGATTGATAACGGCGCTTTGATAAACTCACAGACTGACTGGCACCAGCATGCCATCTTAAATGCTAATGTGAAAACAAGCAACATTAACATCTTTCCCCATTAAGATGCAACATACCCCAAAATAAACTTAAATAAACACATTACAGTCGTTCTATAGTCAGAGGAATACGAGACAGAGGTGTTCTTACGGTGTGTTCAACCAACGCCCGCCAAAAAAAATAAATATATATATTATTTGTTACGCACTTATCATTTAAACAAATCTTTTTAAAGTGCCACAGTAAAAACAATATTTGAAACAATAAAAGTTTAACCATTAAAAAAGATAAAATAGTAAGAACAAAACATGATCAGTGAAGTACAATAAACACAAAACATGCAAGATAGTGGGTTTTCTATCAGTGTGTCTACTTTATTTAGTTATTCAAAAAAATAATTGTTAAAAAGATTTCAATGTATGTTTAAGTAAATTTTTTCAGCACATTCAAAATATACCGCGAGAATAAAGAGAACCGTGATTATTTTGGTCACGATAACTCAGATAAAAAAAAATTCATATCGCTAATCCCTAGAGTGGACATTTGTGTTTTGCACAACATGGCTATTTTTTCCCAGGAATGTGTAATTTAGAAGAAATAGACCAAACAAAGGTCCACTGCGGAGGATGCTGGTTCTCTGGAGGATATAACAGGAGCACTCCACTGTTCTTAACAAGGACTCACCTTAAGCTGACAGCCTATACGCTCATAGGCTTTAATGAGTCGGTTCTTGTGATACATCATGATGCCGTAGTGGTCTTTGCTTCTGGTGTTGTAACCAAAAATAATTGGCACTCGTTTGTTCTATTGACAGAAGTGAAGGAACAAAAACTAACATAATATTGTCGCTCATAGGAAACCAAAGAGAAAGCGCTTTGTTGTAAATAGAGGATACAAGGAAGTTGGGCTTGTAGTGGTCCTTTTTGCTCTGAGCCAGACTTTTGGCGATCAGCTGAGTTTTCACCTTCTGACCTCGTATGACCACTTGCATGTGAGGCTTCAGATACAGAATACTGCAGTAGGCCTGCACACATTGAAAACATGCATTCCATACACATCATTCTGACTTTCACAATTTTCTGAATCCATTGAAAAATCCTTTAACAGCAGATTGGACAAACTCATGAATAAAAGTGGAACACCAGCAGACAACCAATAGGGATACAGAGCATACATTTCAACATTGATGGCATAAATCGCAATTATGGAGGAAATAACCAATGCAATACATTGTAACAGAGTGCCACTGCAGTGTTTTTGGACCTAGAAAAAGCATTTGACACAATTAATCATAATATCTTAATGGGACCTATTAATAATTTTGTCTTTTCTCACTTATAAATGTTGTTCAATGTTGGATACATGTGTAAAACAATGCCACAGCAGTAACATATTGTGTCATTTATCATTCTATTATTTTGTCAACATTATTAAGGACAAGTGGTAGAAAATTAATAATTAATCTACTTGTTCATTTACGGTTAATATCTGCTTACTTTCTCTTTTAACATGATCTGTCTACACTTCTGATAAAATGTACTAATCATTTATTCTTCTGTTGTTTGATACTTTACATTAGTTTTGGATTATACCACAAATTTGGGTATCAATCCGATACCAAGGCGTTACAGGATCATACATTGGTCATATTCAAAGTCCTCGTGTGTCCAGGGACACATTTCCTGAGTTTATAAACATAATATACATTTTTAAAAAACGAAAGATGTTGTGATGCCAAAAAATATCAAAGTAATCATAGTAGTATCGACTAGATACGTGCCTGTACTTGATATCATTACAGTGGACGTTAGCTGTAGATCCACCCATAGCGTTTGTTTACATTTTGATGCCGGTGAGCTACGGTTTGTAGTGAAGCATGTTTAGCTATTGCTCGTCCTGCAGGGATGATACTTGTAAGAAACTTACTTTATTTGTCGCCATGGAGACCAGGATTAGTGATTTAGAAGTAGCTAAAACACTGCCGACGGCATGTGGATGTTAGCCACTAGCTAGCTAGCCATATCTTAAAGCATCTCTTCCTGAGGGCGTTTCAGTGTTATAACTTCACCTTTATCTTTAGTTTTTAGGCCAAAATGCGTCCGTTCTCCCTTTTCTGTCTACACACTGTGTCTGCTTGTAAGTACTCCGTGATTGTGTGCCGCCGAACATGCTCGTCTGCTCGTAAACCAGCAATGTCACAACGTGACTTTGCAGTACTATAATAATACCGGTATATCGTACGACCCTAACAGGAAGAAAATAAAACATTTGTAAAAAATTGCCATGAGATTCAAAGGGGTAGGATTAAACACGCTTTGATTTTTCCTACTCCTCTTTAAACATGTTGTAATGAGAAGCTGGAAATATGTGATGCACCATAATGTAACTGTATGCATGTTTGAAATAAATAAAAAACATAACAATAACCATCATACACATGATACTCAGCTTCGCCAGTACAAGACATAGGAATATGATAATAAAGCATGAGGATTCATCCCCAGCCGAGACAGCATTACACAAAAGGTTTCCTTACCCTTAGCGAGTATACACTCTGAGGTATGTGTGATGGGATTCTCTCACCAGGCTGGTTCAACCCCTCGTAGACGTCTGATGGAATTTGGATATCGTAACGGTCATTATGAAAGTCAAATTCTAAAGTGCCAGTTGATGTCCTGCCACATGTAAGAGAGACAGATCAGTATTAGCAATGCATCAACAATGTAATCAACTGTCTGTACAGTGAACAAAGAAAGGAGACCACACAAAAGACTGTAAATAGATCAATTGGCAAACATCAAAGCACATATCTATGCATCCAACAAGACGGCAGCTCTTCTTCCAAGGTTAGTACTGTAAAGAGTCAGAATCAGGAATCAGGAATCACACGGTAAGTATTATGCAGTAACGTACAGAGGCTTATCGAGTTCCCACACGGAATACAGAGACTACGTTTCAATGCACTAAATTAGTCTGACTTCTCAGTTGGTTTTATTTTTTTGTATTTTCACACATGCATGTGAAGTCCCAGTGTCAAAGCACTCTCTAATGCGACTATTGGTCATACACCTTGTACTTCCTGCACAATGGGGGGTGCTTATTTCTTTCTAGCGCGGAGTTTTGTATCGCTTTTTTGGTTGACCTATGACGTCACACCAAAACAAGGCATCTTTGCAACTCCTCACAAGTCAACAGCCCAATGTTCGCTGTAATATTGGCACAGATCACAAATATTAATTACGTTTCTAATGGCTATGCTGATGTTATATCAGACGGCATTAAAAACTGATCTTAGATTGGCAGTGCCACTTACATGACATTACTATCAAAAAGGTCTCGTAGTTGCTGTATGTGGGTCTGAACCAAAGACAGGTGGGGGAAAGTTGTTTTAAAGTAACTGTCTGATGGTGAATAGAAAGAAAGCTTTCGAATGTCTGGAAGTTCATTCCATAAACTCTGTGGATTGATGGAAGGAGTTTTAAGTCTGCTAATGGTCCCATCCGGCACACACACCCACTCGAGAGATCTGGTTTTCAATCGCAAAATCTCAGTGTTAGTTCACATATATAATAGAGTATTTATTTTGAGCCAAATTATTTGAGAAATCAGACTAATTTAGTGCGTGAGAAAAGGACATGAAGTGTAACTGCACCAGTAAGGAAAGTAACTAAAAGTCGCCAAATGACATCATCATCTAAATTGCAATATTGGCATGCCAAATGTAATTGTAATTGACGCTGAAGGACAGAGGAATAATGTTTTGGGAGACACAAAAAGGGAGCAAAAAACAGAACAGATTAACTTTTTTTTCTGCTGCTTCTTTTTCTTGTAGTTGTTTTTAATGTCCCAATTCTAACCTTGGGATCAGCAAAAGTGGCGAATGTTACATAGCTGTTTGTTTAGTTTTATTAAACATCTCCAACCTATTGCACACCACAAATAAGTGAATAAATGGGGAACTCTTGTTTTGTGCAAATTGCATGCAAGAAAAGAAAATGGCGGCCCTTTGCTAAGTGAAAATCCAAGGCATGGGTGAGACACTTGCAATGAGGGTTTTTTTTTTACATAAATTAGCTTGATTTTTGCGTAACCATAGGGCCTAAATCTGAACATCTTGTCAAAATGTTTTCTCATTCAGACAGCGAACATAAAAAAAAAGACTTATGTCAGAATAATTGTATCTAAGTTATCACAAAACTTTGTGTTACATTGAGTTCAGCTCGCCCTGCGAGAGGACAAAAGCTGTCTTTGATTCTACCAAGCAAAAGGCTTGTAAAACTCCACTGTGTAGGATGGGAAGCAACATGAAGGTGTTCTGTTTCTTTGATGTATTGTAATCCACAGAAAGATTTTGTCTTGACTCGAGAACTACAAAGCAGAGAGGAAGCAGGACCTGCCCAAGCCCCAGGCACCTCTTCTTTGAACTGTTTTACGACCTTTTCTTTGAACTGGTCTGTAACCAAAGGCGATGGCTGTTTACGACCCCCCTCCCTTAGAAATAGCTGTTGCCATGTAATCAGGGAAAGTCCAAAAAAAAAAAAGGAGGCGTACAATCTTTCGTTAGAGCGTGGTGGAGACTGTACAAGAGTACAGCCCAGATGTTTCTCCTCAATTGAGCCAAATCTATTTCTGTCTCTGTTAAATTCCTTGCTTCTTGTCTTGTTTAATAGATGTCATCAGTGTTTGAACCTGACAACTTATTTGTGTAATAAGACTTAGTTGTGTAATTTCACACTTGATAATTGAGCAGACACCCAAATATACTAATATTTTAAGCCACATGCCTCTCTTCGCCTACCGAAAGATGCAAACTGGATGTGTAAATATCTTCATTGAATGACGTGTGCTCGACCTCAGACCAACTGCACTCAGTGACGAAACAAACACGCTCACATACATATTGCGCTTACTGCAACCATAGACAGCAGAACAATTCTATTTTAACTTTTATACAATTACTTTAGTTATCTGATGCACTGACAAGATGTCTGCTTGGTGCGTGTTGGCTACTGTAGCGAAACTGCCAAGTCAAAACTGATGTGTGATGTCACGATTTACCTTTTCCTCTAACCTTATAGTGCGCACCAACCCGGGAACATGAAAACAAAATAATCGGCTCGGTTGGCCACTTACTTAATAAATATAATGGACAAAGTGCACCATTGACAGCTTAATATAGAACGCATACTTTTTTTTCTAAATACTTGACAATTTCGTTTTTCAAAGGACGTTTGGCAACCCTATTTAAGTAGCATTCATGCTAGCGACGCCATTCTCACGTTCACGTTTCGCTTCAAGATTCTATTTTGAACTTGATGTGCGCAGATGATAAAAGAGTTGTCGCAGAAATACTGAAGAATAACCTCAGTTTTATCTAAAGTTCTGAAGTTTGTTTTGAAGCAAAAGTGGGCCCAGAGCACATCGCTCCAACTATCAATGGAGTGTGACGTTATCACTGCCTGTGTATAATGCGCGTTGCCTTCCTGCATGGGTCAGAACACTGTGATTAATCATCATTCATTTATGGTAATACAATTTTTTTTAAATATATATATATATACAGTGTTTCCCCCAGAAAATTTGCTAGTTAAGGTGGTGACTCTCCAGTGGGAGGGGACCGGGGAAGGGGGTGGGTGGGTGTAAGGATCGGTGTAACTCGGCCTGTCGCCATCACGTCTCCACCTCGTCGCTGCCACCACAGCCTGGGGGGCAATAGACTACAGACTGCGGTGAAATAGGCCGGCTTCGCCGCGTGAAGAAGCCTACCACTTTTGGTTGTGTTTTCCGCTCCGTTTGCTGAATGGCGATATACTGTACGATATATATCTCGATATTTTTTCAGTTAAGTAAAAACAAAACAGTCCTAGTTACCTGAGATACTAAGTACGTCATTATTATGACTTTGTAATTTACTAAGTCAAAATAATGACAAAATAATGGCTTACTAAGTCAAAATAATGACTTACTGTAAACAGGCCCAGAGCATAATACTACCACCACGATGCTTGACGGTAGGGAATGGTGTTCCTGGGATTAAAGGCCTCACCTTTTCTTCTCCAAACATATAGCTGGGTATTGTGGCCAAATAGCTCAATTTTTGTTTCATCTGACCACAGAACTTTCCTCCAGAAGGTCTTATCTTTGTCCATGTGATGTCAGATAAATAATATATAAATGGGTTATACTTGTATAGCGCTTTTCTACCTTAAAGGTACTCAAAGCGCTTTGACAGTATTTCCACATTTACCCATTCACACACACATTCACACACTGATGGCGGGAGCTGCCATGCAAGGCGCTAACCAGCAGCCATCAGAGGCAAAGGGTGAAGTGTCTTGCCCAAGGACACAACGGACGTGACTAGGAAGGTAGAAGGTGGGAATTGAACCCCAGTAACCCCGATTGCTGGCAAAGCCACTCTACCAACTTCGCCACGCCGTCCCACACAAATTGAGCTGTTTGGCCACAATACCCAGCAATATGTTTGGAGGAGAAAAAGTGAGGCCTTTAATCCCAGTAACACCAACCATCCCTACCGTCAAGCATGGCGGTGGTAGTATTATGCTCTGGGACTGTTTTGCTGCCAATGGAGAGTAAATGGGACAATGAAAAAGGAGGATTACCTCCAAATTCTTCAGGACAACCTAAAAAAAAAGCCCGGAGGTTGGGTCTTGGGCGCAGTTGGGTGTTCCAACAGGACAATGACCCCAAACACATGTCAAAAGTGGTAAAGGAATGACTAAATGAGGCTAGAATTAAGGTTTTAGAATGGCCTTCCCAAAGTCCTGACTCAAACGTGTGGACAATGCTGAAGAAACAAGTCCATGTCAGAAAACTAACAAATTTAGCTGAACTGCACCAATTTTGTCAAGAGGAGTGGTCAAAAATTCAACCAGAAGCTTGCCAAAAGCTTGTGGATGGCTACCAAAAGCACCTCATTGCAGTGAAACTTGCCAAGGGACATGTAACCAAATATTAACATTGCTGTATGTATACTTTTGACCCAGCAGATTTGGTCACATTTTCAGACGACCCATAATAAATTCATAAAAGAACCAAACTTCATGAATGTTTTTTGTGACAAACAAGTATGTGCTCCAATCACTCTATCACAAAAAAACTCAAGACAGCCATGAAATGTTCTTTACAAGTGTATGTATATATAAACAAACACACACACACACATATATCATTTTGTGTTGACGCTAGACACACCTGCGGAGGTTCCAAATTATAATGCGAGTGCCGGTCGTTGTGTGGGACCAGGTGGAGCTAATGGCACTGATCTCGGTCAGCAGGTCCGACTCCCTCTTGAAAGGAGAATATTCCAAGATGTCTTTCAGACTGGCTTTGTGTTCCTCTCTTACACGCAGTAAAGTGGACTGTCAAGGATAAAACTTGTACTAAAAAGTGAATCAAATAGAAACATCTATGTGCAAAAAAAACCTCCTGAAATATAGCAAAAAAGGATATTGATTTTCTGGCTTGTATGCTCAAAGCAGACAATAGGCACAATGATCTGTTGGGAGTTAATCTTTTCCAGGTATGTTTGAGAGAGCATCCCGATGCACGAGGTGTGATTGGACTTGGAAAAGACGATGGCGTCTTTCCCGAGACGCATGGATCCGGATTTGAAACCATTGCCATACATACCGATCGGCTGGATGCCATTCACAGCAACTTTCTCACTGTAGCCAAAGCTTGGAAAGGGAAAGATGCACACACTGGAGTCACTTAACAATTACAGTATGTGGCACAAGCAACAGAACTAATGTCTCAACATTGTCAAGGGGCAAACTGCTCATTGGCGACATTAAAGTATGTGTACCTGAGCATTTTATGCATTGCCTCATGATCAAGACCATTTCCATTGTCCATAAAAGTGAGGCATTCATTTCCTTGGATGATGGTCTTATCAATCCAGAATTGTTTGGCCAGGACATCTGGATCGCAGGCATTGTCTGTCAAAAACAAAAACTGCTGTGTTCATTTATTTGAAATTAACAGTTGTGTTCAGGGAATAAAAGAGAAGTGTGTTATTGTGGCAAACAGATTGCAAAATGCTAGATGTGTAACAGATGTATTGTTGCACTAACAGTCCTCAGCAGTGCCAGCAATAGCTTCTTCCAAAACCAAACTCTGGATGAAAAATTGCATTGTTACGGCGTGTCACTGGGGAGCTGTGGTCTGTGGCATTAGTGTGGTTAAATCATAGCGGGCATCGCAGAATTTCGCTAAAATTATTCCACATCCTCCTTCTGTTTGTCTTATTAGAGTTTCTTTGCAGAACCTTCTTCCCTTATGCTGAAACAATTTGTGCGAGAGGGCAAAGACCTAAGGTATGACGCCAGCTCAGTTGACATTCGTTTATATTCCAACAAACAACGCCCTTGGCACACAAAGGTACCACTGAATGGCTGCATGTTGCTTTCATACAGTATGTTTCCATGCACTAATGATTTCTCTAATAATTGGATTTGTTCTGTGTGTGTAAAGTCCCAGTTCACATTCTCTTCCCTTAATTCGACTGTTGGCTATACGCTCTCTGTGTGCCTTGCATAATGCTATTGTGGTAATTTCAGTTTGTTTAGCTATGTGGGATTATGTGTGTAGAGCAAGAGAATGCTTCATGCTAATAACAGCGCTGGGAGCTGACAATAGCAGAAGCTCTAACAAACACCTATAACTCTTCACAGCTATTTTGTGTTATTTGTAGGGATGTATATTGTTAGAATTGTATCGATACTAAAATCGATATTCCTTAGCGATACTGGTATTGATCGGTACTATATGTACCGGTAACTGGTGTAAATGTTTTTTTATTAGCACAAGAGGTTGTACACCACCAACATCATGTAACATCTCACAGCATGGAAGTCTTAACACCTGGTTTTTAAATCTTAAACAAGTCAACTAAGTTCGCAGTGCAAGGTGCAAAGTTGTTATGTCATCATCTTATAAAGACCATACAGATCTATCACTGTGTTTCTATTCAGTACAATTATGCTGAGCTGGAAATAATATTTATGTATGGCATTCATGTCCAGAGCACAGATCTTTTACATGACATATCATATATCCATTGCGGGGAGATGCTGGGGCCTATCCCAGCTACATTCGGGTGGTACACCCTGGACAAGTCGCCACCTCATCGCAGGGCCAACACAGATAGACAACATTCCCACTCACATTCACACACTAGGGCCAATTTAGTGTTGCCAATCAACTTATCAATTAGCATGTTAGGTGGGCGTGCATTTAAGCAAGGTGTGTTTTGATGCCACGCAATGTAGTGACATCAGATTGCAACTACAGACCTGTCAGGGGATGTTATTTTGCTTCAGAACAACTTAAAGGGTTTTTATATTACTTCAATGTTTCCCCTTTATTGGGTGGATTCATATTTGCCTGTGGATTACTGGATCGCTAGGAAGAGAGTTGATGAGGCGAAGTAGCGGCAGCCGAGAGTACAGCGCATTCACTTCAATCTGACACTAACTCTTATTAGCATGCGTGACTTTGAGGAGGAAATATTGTTGTGTTACAAATTTTGGTGTGGTGTTTCGTATTTATTTGCGATTATTTAAAGCGGATTATCTTTTCCTACCTGTGTCTTTTTTTATGCGTAGCAGCGGCACCTGAAATGGATGTGACAATGTGTCACAATAACCACGATCAGCTGGAAAAAATATATACTGATAGCCGTATCATTTGTCTGGAATCCTAACTACCTCCTGGACAGACCATATTAGGAACCGGTACCAAAAAATTACCGGTATTACCATTTTAAAATAAAATGAGTGACAAACCGTAATTGAAAACTGCACTTTGATAAACTCATGAACTGGGTGGCGCCAGCTCACTCGCTTAAAGGCTGACATGAAAACAAGAGACACGAACGTCTTTCCCTATTAAGGAACGACATACATCAATCTAAACTTATATACAGTCAGTGGTGTGCCGTCAGGGCCAGCAGGGCCTTCTCTGCTGGCCTAACATAACCAGAAATCATGATCATAATTAAAGATAAAATTATTTTTTTTATTTACTTTCCCTAAATATCTAAAAGTATTCATATTCTCTTCATGTCATATTATGCTCCTTCCAGTCCTGTTGTTTTCAGGTTATAAAGTTTTTATCCAATCAGAATTCAGTTAGCTTGTTGCCATGCTGTACGAAATCTGCCCTTAGCCTTCAGAATCATCAATGCGGGCGTCCGTGCACTGTGAGTGAACGGACACATACAGTTGACAGACAGTTGCTATAGCCAATCAGATCACAAGTTGTTGTCAGTAAGGCCTTCTACCTGGCCTAAGGCAGATATATATTGTGATGTTATGAGCTAGGTAACGTAAGAACTCCATTACTCAGCATGCCACAGTAGCGAAGAGCATGCGCAGTAGTCGCGTTTAGTCATGCCGGCAGCAAGATGTTTTTGATGAGCACCATGTGGAGTAAACTTTAAGAACTCAGCCAACACGCCTCGTCTGCATCTTTTATGATTAGACAAGACAACACATATATTTGTAAGGCCATTTTCAAGAAGGATATTTAAATAGAAACTACATCTTGTGAGACGATGTCGGCCAACCCCGGAAGCTAGCTCAGCTGTTCTGGAGATTAAATGAGGAACGGCTTCAAATAGGTCCCACTAACTGTGAGTTCAGATATTTCATTTCTTAATTTTTTTCACGTTTAATGTTTTTTGCAATTTTTATTTAAAAACAGTTCCACATAAGATATGTTTTAATTGCTGATGAGGGTTTATTGATTTTTAAATGCGCCAGAAAATAACCCATTATGTACACTGTTGGTGGTGATCTACTAATAAAAGTTTCAATCAATCAATTCAATGCCCAGTAGTGTGCGTAAATGTGTTTCTTTATAGTATTTCTACAGCAATGGTCATGTGGGGACATAAATTATGGTATTTTGAGAGGTAATCTTTGAAGTCGAATGTTAGAATAATTGTATCTAAGTTATCACAAAACTTTGTGTTTCAATGAGTTCCCGGCGAGAAGACAAAAGCTGTCTTTGACCCTACCAAGAAGAAGGCTTGTAAAACTCCACTGTGTAGGATGGGAAGCAACATGAAGGTGTTCTGTTTCTTTCATGTATTGAAATCCACAGAAAGATTTTGTTTTGACCCGAGAACTACAAAGCGGAGAGGAAGCAGGGCCTGACTCCCCTCAAGGCACATTTTCTTTGAACTGTTCTGTGACCGAGGGCAACGGCTGTTTACGACCTTTTCTTTTGAACTGTTTTGTAATCAAAGGTGATGGGTGTTTACGACCCCCGTCCCTTAGAAACAGCTGTTGCCATGTAATCAGGGAAAGTCCAAATAAAAGAGGAGGCGTACAATCTTTCGCCGGAGCGTGATGGAGACTGTACAAGAGTACAGCCCAGGCGCGCTCTCCTCAATTGAGCCAAATTTAATTCTGTCTATGTTTAATTCCTTGTTTCTTGTCTTGTTTAATAGATGTCATCAGTGTTTGAACCTGACATCGGACATCACTGAAGGCCTAGGTGGGAAACGGACCTAGGCCTGGCAGTAGGATGTAGCTGGCTGGAGGATTTACAATAGTATTTTTTTAGCAAAATTACTCCAATGGTTTCTGAAGCCTGTGACGGTTTCCAGTGATACAAATGTACATTTACCTATTCATGGATGTTGACTTACCTATGAGCTCAGCGATGGCGCTGAAGGGCCAGGTGTGGCTGGTAGAATTCGTATGAAGAAACTTAGGACAAAGCTGCATGAAGTGAAGCAAAACAATTACTGGGTTGCAACCACATGACCAACATGTCGCCTCCCCCTTACTTCAGGTTCACATATGGAAAGCAAACATTGAATATGGCTACCATGTACAGATTATGAGCAAATAGGGATAACTCATGATTCAATTCCACTTTGATTCAGAATTGATTCTTCATTCGACACGATTCTCAATTCAAACCAATTCTAGCAATACATTATTTAGTGTAAAAATTATCCATCGATCCATTTTTTTACCGCTAGTCCCTTTAGGGGGCGCGCGGGGGCTGGAGCCTATTCCGGCTGCACTTGGGCGGAAAGCGGGGTACACCCTGGACAAGTCGCCACCTCATTGGAAAGCCAACACAGATAGACAAACATTTACACTCTCATTCACACACTGGGGCCAATTTAATGTCGCTAACCAACCTATCCCTAGGTGCGTGTTATGATAAGACTTTTTCAAAACAGATGACAGGATACAAAAGCTCCTCCTGGATGATCTGTTTTTAAAAACAGATTCTTGAAAATGTTCAAATGATTTAGAATCGTAATAAATAAGAATCACACTTTGGATGGGAAACAATTTTTCCAGCATCCTTGGTGGCAATAATACAAGGCAGATATCATCCAAAAAATATGTGAATGTTATAGTGTGTGTCCATACAACCTTTGGAAAAACATTTTTAAGATTTTAAAAATTCAACAGCCGACCACATTTCCTTCTGCACTCTCAGGGATCAATTAGAAGTAAAAAATTATGGAGGCACATATTTTTTTAAAAATCTGGATGGCTTCACAAATTAAGCTTTAAGCCATGAAAGAAAAAGTTAGATGTATTTATGTATCGGTAAATCTACACTACCGTTCAAAAGTTTGGGGTCACATTGAAATGTCCTTATTTTTGAAGGAAAAGCACTGTACTTTTCAATGAAGATAACTTTAAACTAGTCTTAACTTTAAAGAAATAGACTCTATACATTGCTAATGTGGTAAATGACTATTCTAGCTGCATATGTCAGGTTTTTGGTGCAATATCTACATAGGTGTATAGAGGCCCATTTCCAGCAACTGTCACTCCAGTGTTCTAACGGTACAATGTGTTTGCTCATTGGCTCAGAAGGCTAATTGATGATTAGAAAACCCTTGTGCAATCATGTTCACACATCTGAAAACAGTTTAGCTCGTTACAGAAGCTACAAAACTCAACTTCCTTTGAGCAGATTCAGTTTCTGGAGCATCACATTAGTGGGGTCAATTAAACGCTCAAAATGGCCAGAAAAAGAGAACTTTCATCTGAAACTCGACAGTCTATTCTTGTTCTTAGAAATGAAGGCTATTCCACAAAATTATTTTGGGTGACCCCAAACTTTTGAACGGTAGTGTATATTTGATGGACGTTTGAAAGGGACCCTCTTTTATGTGCATTCTAAATAATGAAAAACTACGAGCAAGAGGCGGCTTACAATGCAGATAATGGGAAGTCTTTTTTTCCGCCTATAAAGCCCTTTAAAGAAAAACATCCAAAAACCACAAATGACGCCCCATTTACATACTGTGACCAGCCTATTAACCAAGCTATAGCGACATTGTTGTTGTAGGCGCCAACACAGACACTCTACTGGCATAGAGTAATATTGCCTTGCTTCTCACTCACAATACAATAGATAGATAGATAGATGGATAGTACTTTATTGATTCCTTCAGGAGAGTTCCCTCAGGAAAATTAAAATTCCAGCAGCAGTGTACAGAATTGAGATATAATTTAAAAAGTAAATAATGGAGGTATAAATGGAAATAAAATAGAAAATAACAATAAAAATAAAAAGTAACAATAAGAATAAAAATACAACAGTAAAAGAAAGAATATAACAAGAGAAACAAGGCAGTAGTGACCATGTTATGAAAAGAAAAAAAAAGTAGAAAAACGGTAATACTGTCGATTATATGAAAGATGTGATGTGTATATTGCACCTTTAAAATGTATTGCACTGTTATTGCTGTTTATTGCACTGTTTTTTGTTGCAGTTTATTTCAGTATTGTTATTGCTTTGCTTCCCCTGTCATCCTAGTACCCCCCTCCCCTCCAGAGAGGAGTTGTACAGTCTGATGGCGTGTGGGACAAAGGAGTTTTTTAGTCTATTAGTCCTGCACTTGGCATGAAGCAGTCTTGCACTGAACAGGCTCCTTTGGCTACTGATAACGGTATGCAGAGGGTGACAGGCATCATCCACGATGCTCACTAGTTTTTCCACAGTCCTCTTCTCTGCCACCGTCACCAGAGAGTCCAGTTTTATTCTGATCGTAGAGCCGGCACGCCTGATCAGTTTCTCCTGTGTGGAGCTGTCCTTCTTAGATGTACTGCCGGTGCTGCTTATCACAGTGTCAGACGGGATGTCCTTCAGTCTGGCGTACTGCCGCATATTGGTGAGGTAGTTTGAAATCTAGGCAACCAGGCAGGGGTGCACTCGCATTCTGTCTAGAGATGTCCGATATTATCGGACTGCCGATATAATCGGCCGATAAATGCTTTAAAGTGTAATATCGGAAATTATCGGTATCGGTTTCAAAAAGAAAAATGTACGACTTTTTAAAACGCCGCTGTGTACACGGACGTAGGGAGAAGTACAGAGCACCAATAAACCTCAAAGGCACTGTCTTTGCGTGCCGGCCCAGTCACATAATATCTATGGCTTTTCACACACACAAGTGAATGCAAGCATACTTGGTCAACAGCCATACAGTTCACACTGAGGGTGGCCGTATAAACAACTTTAACACTGTTACAAACATGTGCCCCACTGTGAACCCACACCAAACAAGAATGACAAACACATTTCGGGAGAACATCCGCACCGTAACACAACATAAACACCCAGAACCCCTTGCAGCACTAACGCTTACGGGACGCTACAATATACACCCCCGCTACTCCCTACCCCCCCACCCCCCAACCTCGCCCACCTCAACCTCCTCATGCTCTCTCAGGGAGAGCATGTCCCAAATTCCAAGCTGCTGTTTTGAGGCATGTTACAAAAAATTATGCAATTTGTTACTTCAATAATAAATATGGCAGTGCCATGTTGGCATTTTTTTTCCATAACTTTGAGTTGATTTATTTTGGAAAACCTTGTTACATTGTTTAATGCATCCAGCGGGACCTCACAACAAAATTAGGCATAATAATGAGTTAATTTCACGACTGTATATATCGGTATCGGTAATTAAGAGTTGGACAATATCGGATATCGGCAAAAAAGCCATTAACGGACATCTCTAATTCTGTCCAGCTTGTCCTGGAGAAGGCGGGGCTGGATAGTATAAAAGGCACTTGAGAAGTCCAGGAACAGGATCCTCACAGTGCCATTTCCCTTATCCAGGTGTGACTGGGCTCAGTGCAGCAGGTAAAAGATAGCATCCTCCTCACCAACGCCTGCCCGGTACGCAAACTGCAGGCTGTCCTGGGCATGTTGCACCTGTGGTCTGAGGAGGCTGAGAAAGAGCCGCTCTATTGTCTTCATTAGATGACAGGTGAGCGCCACTGTTCTGTAGTCGTCCAGCTCACTGGGGCAGTTATTTTCGGGAACTGGAACGATGCACGACGTCTTCAAGAGGGTGGGCACTCTCCCCCGCTGCAGGCTGAGGTTGAAGATCCGCTGGAGTGACTCACCCAGTTCTGCAGCACAAGTTATGGCCTTGTCTGGGCCGGCTGCTTTCCTAAGATGTAGCCTCAGTTGACCTCTGACCTGGTCCACAGAGATGACTAATGTCTGCATAGAGGTGGTGGAGGAGGAGGAGGGGGGTGATGTCATGAGTGAGGGGAGGTGTGCGAGGTCAAAAGAAGAGAAGGTGGCTGCGATGAGGGGTCGGGGGTGGGGAGGACACAGGCTGCTTGAACCGGTTGAAGAAGTTGTTCATCTCATCCCCCTTACTGCTCTGGTCTTTGTCTTGTGGCCTTTGATGGTTTTCACTCCCTCCCAGACCGTCCTCATGTTATTCTGCTCTAGCTTCTTCCTGTAGCTGTCCTTAGCCTTCCTCACACGTCAATTCACCTTGAGGAAAAACTCAAGCAAAGCACATACATTGAAGTATTTGGCCACCTGCCTTGACTCACATATGAACTTGAAGTGCCTTCCCATTCCTAACCCATAGGGTTCAATATGATGTTGGTCCACCTTTTGCAGCTATTACAGCTTTAACTCTTCTGGGAAGGCTGTCCACAAGGTTGCGGAGTGTGTTTATAGGAATTTTCCACCATTCTTCCAAAAGCGCATTAGTGAGGTCACACACTGATGTTGGTCGAGAAGGCCTGGCTCTCAGTCTCCGTTCTAATTCATCCCAAAGGTGTTCTATCGGGATCAGGTCAGGACTCTGTGCAGGCCAGTCAAGTTCATCCACACCAGACTCTGTCATCCATGTCTTTATGGACCTTGCTTTGTGCACTGGTGCACGGTCATGTTAGAAGAGGAAGGTTAGGAGCATGGAATTGTCCAAAATGTTTTGGTATCCTGGAGCATTCAAAATTCCTTTCACTGGAAGGGGCCAAGCCCAACTCCTGAGAAACAACCTCACACCATAATTTCTCCTCCACCAAATTTCACACTCAATGCAGTTCGAAATGTACCGTTCTCCTGGCAACCTCCAAACCCAGACTCGTCCATCAGATTGCCAGATGCCAGCATGATTCATCACTCCAGAGAAGGCGTCTCCACTGCTAGTGGCGACGTGTTTTACACCACTGCATCCGACGCTTTGCATTGGACTTGGTGATGTATGACTGAGATGCAGCTGCTCGGCCATGGAAACCCATTCCATGAAGCTCTCTGCATACTGTACGTGGGCTAATTGAAAGGTCACATGAAGTTTGGAGCTCTGTAGCAACTGACTGTGCAGAAAGTCGACGACCTCTTTGCACTAAGCGCTTCAGCATCCGCTGACCCCTCTCTGTCAGTTTACGTGGCCTACCACTTGGTGGCTGAGTTGCTGTTGTTCCCAAACTCTTCCATTTTCTTATAATAAAACCAACAGTTGACTTTGGAATATTTAGGAGCGAGGACATTTCACGACTGGATTTGTTGCACAGGTGGCATCCTATGACAGTTCCACGCTGGAAATCACTGAGCTCCTGAGTGCGGCCCATTCTTTCACAAATGTTTGTAGAAACAGTCTCCATGCCTAAGTGCTTGATTTTATACACCTGTGGCCGGGCCAAGTGATTAGGACACCCATTCTGATCATTTGGATGGGTGGCCAAATACTTTTGGCAATATAGTGTATGACGTACAGCTTGAGACTTGCAACCAAGAGGGAGCGGGCGGGCATCCGGCCCGAAGCTGCACCCACCTGGGGCGTTGCTCTGTTTACCGCCCTACCACGTGGGGTGTAATGGAAGCGTCGAAGATGTGGAATGTGGGATGTGGGGTGTGTGGCGTGTATTTTCTGTGGATGTTTGTGTGTAAGCCTGCAGAGTGGCTCTGTTCCACGACCTTGGTGCTCTCGCAAAATCCGCTAATCAGTCCAACAAAAGTCCACAAACAACAAGTGTGTGTCCATGAAAGACAGGGAAGGAGTTTGTTGCGTCTTTGCTGCACTGTTCTTTCAGGGGAATCCCAAAGCAAAGACCATGCCAGGTCGCTTGTAGCCAAGGAAAACAATCCAAATTAGAATGTTTATGTCTGCGCAAGCAAAAACTAATTTAAACTTTTTACTGTAATTGTCAATTTCAGAATCAGAATCAGAATCAGAATAGTTTTATTGCCATTGTTTGAGAACGGGTTCACAAACTAGGAATTTTTCTTGGTGCAAACGTGCGACATAAAAACATATAACACATATTTGGTAATAAAAAGATCTGTAACTGAGCTATCAGATATACTTAGAAGGAATTCAAGGAATTCAAGGAGCTGCTGTTAGGAGTTATTGTTCATGTGCCTGATGGCCGAGGGGAAAAAACTGTTCAGGTGGCGGGAGGTGTGGGTCTGGATGGAGCGTAGTCTCCTGCCTGAGGGGAGAGGGGAGAATAGCGTGTGTCCAGGGTGAGAAGAGTCAGCTGTGATCCGACCCACACGCCTCCTGGTCCTGGAGGAGAACAAGTCCTGGAGGGATGGGAGCTTGCAGCCAATCACCTTCTCAGCAGCACGTACGATGCCCTGCAGTCTATTCTTATCCTGGACTGTGGCGCCGGGGAACCACACTGTGATGGAGGAGGTCAGGATGGACTCTATGATGGCTGAGTAAAACTGCACCAGCATCTCGGTCGGCACCTTAAGTTTCCTCAGCTGCCGCAGGAAGTACATCCTCTGCTGGGCCTTCTTGATGAGGGAGCTGATGGTCAGCTCCCACTTGAGGTCCTGGGTGATGATGGTGCCCAAGAAACGGAAGGAGTCCACAATGGGGACGGGGGTGGGAGAGTCAATCAGGGTGAGGGGGGATGGTGGGGCTGTGACTTTCCTGAAGTCCATGATCATCTCCACTGTTTTCTGGGCGTTCAGCTCCAGGTTGTTGAGGCTGCACCAGGACGTCAGCCGGCCCACCTCTCTCCTGTAGGCGGACTCATCGCCATTCGAGATGAGCCTGATGAGGGTGGTGTCATCCGCAAACTTGAGCAGTTTTACGGATTGGTGACTGGAGGTGCAGCAGTTTGTATACAGGGAGAAGAGCCAGGGGGAGAGTACACAGCCCTGAGGAGTACCAGTGTTTGTGGTTCGACTGTCCGAGACAATCTTCCCCAGCCGTACGTGCTGTCTTCGGTCTGTCAGGAAGTCATTAATCCAACTGCAGAGAGAGTCGGGCACGCTGAGCTGGTAGAGCTTGTCTCGTAGCAGTCCAGGGAGGATGGTGTTGAAGGCAGAGCTGAAGTCCACAAACAGGATCCTAGCGTAGGTTCCTGGGGACTCCAGATGCTCCAGGATGAAGTGGAGGGCCAGGTTCACTGCATCATCCACAGACCTGTTGGCTCTGTAGGCGAACTGCAGTGGGTCCAGGAGGGGGGCGGTGATGTCCTTGAGGTGGGGCAGGACCAAGCGCTCAAAGGACTTCATGACCACAGACGTCAGCGTGACCGGCCTGTAGTCATTTAGTCCTGTGATCCGTGCTTTCTTGGGGACAGGGACAATGGTAGAGGTCTTAAAGAAGGACGGCATGCGGCATAGCTCCAGAGAGGTGTTAAAAATGTCAGTGAAGACAGGACCCAGCTGGTCCGCACAGTGTCTGAGAGTGGATGGGGAGACCCCATCCGGCCCGGGGGCCTTCCGCGTATTCAGCTTCAAGAACTGCCGGCGTACATCCTCTTCTTTGATGGAGAGGGTCTTTACAGTCTTATGATGTTTTTGGAGTCCTGTGATGTCATTGGAGTCCTTTAACTCATTTAATGAAGTGCTGGCATTGGTGGGGAGGGTGATGGTGGGGGGAGCATGGCTTTGATGAGCTGAAGGCCGTTCATGACGACAGTAATGTGTGTTGAGGCCCTGAGCGAGAGTCCGGTCATTTAGGGCCTGGGGGGTTTTGGGCTTATAGTTCGTAAGGGCCCTTAGACCTCTCCAAACTGCCACAGAATCATTGGAGCGGAACTGTTCCTGTAGACGGTTAGAGTACACAGATTTAGCTTTCTCCACTTCCCTGGTGAAGTGGTACTTCGCTTCTCTGTATGTACTTCGGTCCCCGCTTCTCCACGCAGCCTCCTTTTTGCGCAGCTGTCGGAGCTTGGGTGTGAACCATGGCTTGTCGTTGTTATAACAAACCCTGGTGCGCGTTGGAATGATGCGCGCCTCATTGAACTGTATGTATGAGGTCACAGTGTCCGTATACTCGTCCAGATTGTTCGTGGCCGCTCCAATTGCCTCCCAGTCTGTCGTTTCCCAACAAGCACGCAACTCGTCCACAGACTCGGCGGTGAAACACTTAATGTTCCTCATAACAGGTTTAGCCAATTTCAGTCTCTGTCTGTATGAAGGGATTAAGTGCACCATCACGTGATCTGATAGTCCAAGAGCAGCGCGCGGGACTGCATGAAAAGCCTTGCTCAATGTAGTGTAGCAGTGATCCAGCGTGTTCTCCTCTCTGGTCGGGCATTTGATAAACTGTCTATACTTTGGTAATTCCTGGCTCAAATTTCCCTTGTTAAAGTCACCAAGCACGATAACAAGAGAGTCAGGAAAAGACTGTTCCACATGTAAGATCTGTCCTGCGAGCGGGCGCTGAGCGTCACGCACGTCCGCGCTTGGCGGGATGTAAACAGCCACGAGAATGAATGAAACAATCTCACGCGGTGAGTAAAAGGGCTTACAGTGGATGAAGATATATTCCAGAGAAGAAGAACAGTGTCTAAAAATCACAGTCACGTCTGTACACCAGCTATTGTTGATAAAGAAGCAGAGTCCACCGCCTCTTTTTTTGCCAGAGAGCGCCGCGTCTCGGTCCGCGCGGAGGAGATGAAAGCCCTCCAGTTGAAGCGTGCTGTCCGGGACACTTGCGCTCAGCCAAGTCTCCGTGAAGCACAACACACAAGATGAGGAGAAGTCCTTGTTCCTTCTCATCAGCAACGCTAGCTCATTCATCTTGTTGGCAAGTGAGCGGACGTTGGAGAGGAAGATGCCTGGTAGAGGCGTGCGTAATCCCCGTCCGGGAAGACGGACAAGTGCGCCCGCTCTCTTTCCTCGTCAACACATGCACATATGGCACTTAGCCAGTGATGCGTTTACATCCACACAAAAAGTCGGACAACTCCAACACCACACATAAAGTGTCATTCCAGGTCGTTACACTATGATTTACCAATCAAATGTGTGCTTATTCTTGTGTCATTTATTAGGAATCTTAATGTATAAATATTAATCATAAAATGCTGTTAGTATATTAAATAAATACTAATAAAAATATATTTTTTACAAACAGGAAGTTGCAGGAATGTACACATGATCCCCTGCTTACATCTCATTGTGCAACTTGTGAATGTTTTAATGGGAACTAAATGCAATGTCTGAAAGGGGTACAAATTATTTCCAAAGCAGGACCTCCACCCAGACAAACAATACAAGTACACAGTACATGAAAAACAATATTTTTTGTTATTGTCATTGTAAGTGGGCCTAAACACTTATATTAGAAATGGAAATGACTGCTGTCATTTGATTATAATAATAAGAGAATGTTGTCTGTCTATCTGTGTTGGCCCTGCGATGAGGTGGGGACTTGTCCAGGGTGTAACCCGCCTTCCGCCCGAATGCAGCGACCCCGAAAGGGACAAGCGGTAGAAAATGGATGGATGGATGGAGATTGAACTTGTTATTTAGTCAGGTTTGGGACAGGTGTGCTGCTGGTGTAGCCACAGTGTGCATGTCTGATGTTGCTCACATGGGCTCCACTGAATGCTCAGGGAGTTTTTGCGTTTGCTAACACACATGAAAAATTAGAGGGAACATTGCTCCAGCACCCCCCGTGACCCCAAAAAGGGACAAACTGTAGAAAATGGATGGATGGATTTCTTGGTCTCAGTTATTAACATTATTTATTTAGCAAGGTTCTGTTGATGATAAAACACTGTAGTAAACACGTTACAACAACACAATGTACACATCAATTCCATGTGAAAGATTCCTCATGGAAACTGCTTATATGTATGTAAATATTTTTTTTAAAGTATATATGTCAAACAGGTTTTATAGTTTAAGTTCAGACATTGACTAAGTGGTCACTGCAAACTCGAAGTGCTGTTGGGTCAACTGCAGCGACAGGCTCAACACAGCAGCCACCTTTTTTGTTTTTTTAAACAACCTGTTTACTTTTATGATGAACCATCTTAGTAACACCGTAATACATTTTACATGCATGAACAGTGCATGTACGCTGTCCTTTCAATTGACGTCTTGCTAGGAATATGCTTGTTTACCAACCATGTACTTGTGTCCGAGGTGACAACAACCGGACGTCACGTGCAACCCAGCATTAGACAAATGTTGGGAATGAGACATGTTTCGGCTGTTCGACTATTTAAGTTTTACGCCGTGGTAAAAATATGTAATGTATATTTTTTATATATCTTATGGATTGATGATTTAGCAGTAATAAACCCAGGTAATTGTATTCATTGGTTTTTTCAGCGCGAGACCAGAAATAGCGAATATAGCACATCGGAATAATACAATTCTGATGTCTCACTGGCGGTGTAACGCTCAGCATTTCGAAATGACACACAATTCATGACAAAACATAACGAGTTTCAAAAAAGTGTTGTAGATGCAGTAATAGACAAGTGAACTTACAGTACTTAGCGGCACTCCACGGTCTGGATGAGCCGCCATTATTGTATAGGCGGAAGTGACGTCGTCAACCTGTTTATATGACGTATATATTTTTGTATTCAGCAGTTCAGGTCCATGTTTTAACTAATTTCAGCAAAAATATCTAAAATAATCATATTTTGCCGTGAGATATAAGTAATAGGAAATATAAATTGAAGTTAAATACTAATCGTAAGTCTACTTGTTTTGTTTTGGAAATGTGCGTCACCTCCGGTTTGCGTTACTGTCATAGTACGAATGTTCGCGGCATAGATGATAAAAAAGTAAATACAAACAAAGCTTGTAAACGAAACCTTTCAACTAAGGCGAGGGGGAAACAACGAAACCACTTTATTTAACCTTCATGTTAATCAAAACCTTTGACATGAAGAATAATTGAAAGAAAACGTAAACATTCCAAACTGGTAGGGGGTAAGCAGGGACTAGTATATTTTTTAACACACTTCCCTTAACATCCAACTGGCATGTAAACAACAACAATAAACTAAGCTTGACTGTGAGGTCCATTGAGTTTTAGACAATAACAATCAAGAAAAGATTCCTTAAGACAAACAGTCATAACATTCTTGTGGTCAATCATTAGAACACGAAATGTTGAAGAAAACTGCTGGATTTGCTCATTTGCATTCAAGAACACATAAATTGAATATTTAAAAAAATGTATGCATTTTAACACTTGTTTACCTTTCGAGTGTGATTTGCCAAAAATACTAATATGCAAATTGCACTTTTTACATACAGTTATTTGGACATGATTAATGCACATCCCCATATTCAACGCACTTTGCACATACACGTATAAATTGAGGTGCAGATCAGTTTAAAGAAAATACACAGCATCAAATGGTTAACAACAAAGCGGTTGTGCCAATTTTTTAAATTCCATTCATTTCCTTGATTCTAATTCTCCATGGCATCCAGGAACTCTTCCTCAATGATGTGCTCCAGCCTCTTTAACACGCCGTCCGCACCACCTGCAGGGTAGTCTGCTACCTGGACTTGGGGCAGTGGGTGGCTGTGGGAGGAGGATGGAGCCTGGAAAAAACAGCACAGGGTGCAAAGAAAAGGCAGCAACTGGGTGATGGAGGACAAGGAGCCCTGGGTGAGAAGGGGGAAATCCAGGTTCTCCGTAGTGGATTCCTCACTAAGCCCGTTTAAAGCCTGCAAAACAAATTTACAGATGGCAAGTCCCCATGTAAATTGAAATAAATAAATGGGATATTCGTCATCTCTTCTTACCCCATAACGTTGTTGTATTCCTTCTAGTATCTGGACAACATGGGGCTTGCATTCCTGTTGTCCTTCTATCAGTGTACTCTCTGGACCGCTGTAGTGACGCACATCCACCTCAGGGACAAATGCCCAGCGATACCTGTAAATGGAATCAGAAATAGACCATATCTAAGAATATAATCCACATCCATAAGCGATGTACAGCATTTTTACCCCTCACTATTTTTATTACACAATATATTTTCATGGGACAATACAATAACAATTAAACTTGACTATACTTGAGAGTAATACGTCTAAAGCTTGACAACTACAAAAGGACTGAACACAGCCATTATTGTCAAAAAAGTGATTTATGATCTGGGGCTGCATGAGTGGTGCCGGCACTGATAAACTGTGGTTCTTTCAGGGGTAACAGGTGTGTCTAACTAGTTTTTGTTAGGGTCTACATCACATCTATTGCTGGCTTCAGAAAGCCACATGTAACTGACTATATATAAATATAAATGTACAGTACAATAGCCTAGTTACACAATTTGAATAGGAAACTTTTATGGATTACTATAATTTTTACTAACCGATTAATGGATTACTTGCTTTGCTTGTTCCAGGATCAGATAATATTAAAGTGAACATCATATGCAATCAGATGCACGCATTCAGTCAGAAAGTTTTTTATTATTTCCAACCTTTTTTCCAGGCCATATAAATCACATTGCGGGCCACATAAAATTATGCAGCATGTCACAAAAAATGATACGGCGGATCACATTAAATAATGCGGCGAGCCTAATAAAATAATGTGGCGGACCACATTAAATAATGCAGCAGGGCCACATAAAATGACGTGGCGGGCCACCTTACATGATGCGGTGGACCACCTAAAATAATGCGTCAGGAAATGACGTGGCGGGCCACTTAAATGATGCGACGGACCACAATAAATGACGCGACAGGACCACAAAAAATGATGTGGAAGGTCACATAAAATGATGTGGCGGGCCACATAAAATGATGTGGAGGACCACATAAAATAATGCGGCAGGAAAATACTTAGCGGGCTAATATAAATGATGCAGCGGACCACATTATGGGGACGGCGTGGCGCGGTTGGGAGAGTGGCCGTGCCAGCAACCTGAGGGTTCCTGATTCAATGCCCACCTTCTACCAACCTTGTCACGTCCGTTGTGTCCTTGAGCAAGACACTTCACCCTTGCTCCTGATGGGTCGTGGTTAGGGCCTTGCATGGCAGCTCCCACCATCAGTGTGTGAATGTGTGTGTGAATGGGTGAATGTGGAAATAGTGTCAAAGCGTTTTGAGTACCTCGAAGGTAGAAAAGCTCTTTACAAGTATAACCCATTTACCATTAAGTAATGTGGCTGGACCACATAAAATGTCGTGGCGGACCACATAAAATAATGCGACAGGACCACATAAAATAATACAGCGGTACCACATAAAATAATGCGACAGGACCACATAAAATAATACAGCGGTACCACATAAAATAATGCGACAGGACCACATAAAATAATACAGCGGTACCACATAAAATAATGTGGCGGGACCACATTAAATAAAGCGGCGGGACCACATAACATAAAGTGGAGGGACCACATAAAAAAAAGCGGCGGGACCACATAAAATAATGTGGCGGGAAATTACGTAGCGGGCCAATATAAATGATGCGGCGGACCACATGGAATGATTCAGTGGACCACATAAAATGACGTGGCGGAGCACATAAAATAATGCGACAGGACCACATGAAATAATACAGCGGCACCACATAAATTAAAGCGGAGGGACCACATCAAATAATGTGGAAAGACCACAGCAGCTATGCAGGCTGTATACGGATTACTCTATGTTATTTGTAGTATAGCAGGGATACTCAACTAAATTGTCTTGGGGGCCACATTTCCAGAAAGCTAAGGAAGTCTGGGGATCCGGACTTTTCCCTTCACTATTAGTCTTATTTTGTATATGCCGGAGAACCAGCGTCCTCTACAGTAGACATTTGATTTTGGTCTATTTATTTTTGTTAGAGTTACAGGAGTGCTCTACTGTTTTAAGGACCTTCTGCAAAAATATTTAAGTCCCTCACAAGTTTTTTTTAACTAAACTCGCTGGTCACCAGTTGAATAGCCCATATAGCGATGTAACATTGTTAACATTTTATATGCTTTTGAAATTTTCTTTTAGTGAGACAATATTTTCAGTATACTAGATGGAATTTTTACCTGACCTGTTTCGACTCTCAGCTGCAGTCTTCTTCAGAAGGGTCACCTGACCACTTTGACGTGTTGCCTATCAGCTGTTCTAAAAAGGCGTGGTCAACCAGGCAGACCTGTCAAGTTTACCAGGTTTAAGGTCTCTTGTTTTCATGTTATCATTTAAGCTAGCAAGCCGGTGCTACTACTGTATATAAATATACAGTTAATGAATGTTGCGACCAAATTTCCTGGTGGTTGCTGAGAGCTGGAGATGGGTTTCGAGTAGAGATGTCCGATAATGGCTTTTTTGCCGATATCCGATATTGTCCAACTCTTAATTACCGATTCTGATATCAACCGATACCGATATATACAGTCGTGGAACTAACACATTATTATGCCTAATTTTGTTGTGATGCCCCGCTGGATGCATTAAACAATGTAACAAGGTTTTCCAAAATAAATCAACTCAAGTTATGGAAAAAAATGCCAACATGGCACTGCCATATTTATTATTGAAGTCACAAAGTGCATAATTTTTTTTAACATGCCTCAAAACAGCAGCTTGGAATTTGGGACAAGCTCTCCCTGAGAGAGCATGAGGAGGTTGAGGTGGGCTGGGTTGGGGGCGGGGTTGAGGTGGTGGTGGGGGGGGGGGTGTTAGCGGGGGCTGTATATTGTAGCGTCCCGGAAGAGTTAGTGCTGCAAGGGGTTCTGGGTATTTGTTCTGTTGTGTTTATGTTGTGTTACGGTGCGGATGTTCTCCCGAAATGTGTTTGTCATTCTTGTTTGGTGTGGGTTCACAGTGTGGCGCATATTTGTAACAGTGTTAAAGTTGTTTATACGGTCACCCTCAGTGTGACCTGTATGGCTGTTGACCAAGTATGCATTGCATTCACTTGTGTGTGTGAAAAGCTGTAGATATTATGTGACTGGGCCGGCACGCAAAGGCAGTGCCTTTAAGGCACGCCCCAATATTGTTGGCTGGGTGGAAATCGGGAGAAATTCGGGAGAATGGTTGCCCCAGGAGATTTTCGGGAGGGGCACTGAAATTCGGGAGTCTCCCGGGAAAATCGGGAGGGTTGGCAAGTATGACTGGGAGACGCAACTGCTCTGTACTTCTCCCTACATCCGTGTACCACTCCGTACAGCGGCGTTTTAAAAAGTCATAAATTTTACTTTTTGAAACCAATACCGATAATTTCCGATATTCCATTTCGAAGCATTTATCGGCCGATAATATCAGCAGTCCGATATTATCGGACATCTCTAGTTTTAATACAAACTGGTGATACCGTCAGGAGTTTTACCGCGGTTATCATTATTACCGTCTATTGTTACATCTCTAAACCCAAATGATGAAAAAGAGAGGACCTAAAATGGAACCTTGAAGAACACCACTAGTATAACTAAATAAGTTGAACAAAAGACTCCTGGCTCTATCTGAGCTCTATCTTTAACCCCATTACGGGGGAAAAAAAATGCAGGACCTAAAGTGGGAGCTTTGACAAACGCCGCCCTTCGTTGTCTAAATCACAAGTTTGGACCTCTGTTTTTTACGTTTGCTGGCAAGGTTAACATTTTTATTGCAGGGATCTGCCAATGTGTTTACAGCGGACCAAGTTCCTCTATACAACAGGAGCAATCGAGTGTTTTTAGGAAGTTACTGCAAAAAATGTTTGAACTGAACTCAGGGGGGCGGTATGTTGTCATTACCTCCAGAAATGGTGAAATGTGAGACGGCTAACTCTCTTTTGTGAGAATAATGACATTATTTTTGCCCAAATGTGTGACTGCTTACATCTGAAAGAGTGGTATCCTCTCTGGGGGAAAAGCCAAGGAGGTGTCCAGAAACTTGCAAGCTGACAGGTACAAATCCAACTCTGCCTGAGAGAAATTAACTGGAGTGTTTCTGTCAAGGGCTCCACGTACAACTTTAGCCAGCCTAGGAGCACACAAACAGAGAGAAGTATGAGTGTCACGTTGTCAGGAAATTCACGGGGGAGGGAAAAAATGTTGCGCTCACTTAGAGACATCTTTATCTTCCAGCAGAGCTTTCTCGAGACGCGCAAATATGCGAATCTAAAAAAAAAACACAATTTCCGATTAGACAAAGAGTGTGTTTGGCAAAACCATATACATCTTGCAAGCTTTTACCAGCTCTGTGACCATGATCGGCCAAAGAGATGTCAAGTGCTGAGATGAAATTCGCAGCAGGAGAACACGGAACATCAGGAACATCTGAGCAGACACAGCAGGGCTAGGATTCATCCGTAAAGCTTCCGTGAGACGCTCTGGTGGGACGGAGAAATCACCTTTTTTTTTTACCAATACACGTATCACTCCTAAGTGTGTGCAAAAGACAATGTCCCACCTTGGATGAGGGGAAGATAAAGATGATATTGGTCCAGTTCTCCACTGAACATCGCAAACGCCTGGCGCTTCAGGAGCATAGGTTTCTGGTCCATGTTGGAAAAAAGTTTCAAGGAGCTGCTCTGCATGCCTACAACAGTCAAGTGGGACATTCATACAATTGTCATTTTATTCTAGCAACCACGTCCTGGGAAGTTGTTGTACTCACTCATGAGGTCTTTAAACATGGTCTTTTCATGAGTCAGCAGGTGGTCAATTATGGATTTCCAACTAAAAAGAGAGCACATGGCAAGATGGAGTACCATCAATTAATTAGCCACAGACTGCATATCAATATAGTTGTTCCTTGCCAAATCACGCTTTAAAAGCATAGTCTACTTATTTTTGGCCTAGATTAAACATGTCTAAGCATAAAACTGGATAAAATATCAACACTACAGTGCTACAGGCCACTAGATGAGACCATGGCTCCTCGTATGTTCTGTTTTGTTTACAATATTGGATTAAACAAGTGTGAAGGTAACTATGTGGGTGTTATTTCATCCTGGCCTTTCTTCTTTTTTGTTAATGTTACTGTTACTTGAATGTACATGTACTCCACCCTGTCTAGGGGCTACAGACAAAAATTAGTCTTGGTTGATGAGGTTTACATATTATGTTTTTTAGTATGTGCTTCTTTAAATAAAAAAGAAATAAACACATTTATAAAAATATATTTGGGTTTTTTTCAGTTGCAGTGTGTATTTTTCCAAATAGCCCATGAAGAATCACAACAGATTATGTTGTACAGATAGATCCATGTACTATTTCAACCAGCCCTTATGAATGACTACGAAGATGCAGGGGCGCCCTCCACGCTGTCTGTAGGTCCCCGCAATCCCGTTCTGCTTCAATAAGCGCATGTAAAACCTCAATTAATGAAACACATCCATAGCTCCTTCCTCAGTCACTGAAAAGAATATAATGGCAAATAATGTCCGACATTCTAATTGTCACACAAGGCACGCTGGTGTTAGTGCTGGGCCTTTAAGCAGTAGTAGTAGGAAATGTTTCAGGAAGACAAGCAAATTAATGTTTTAATTATGTTAAATCAAAATATAAATTATTGAACAATTTATTTGCAATTAATTTGTTTTAGTACAAAACATGCATCAAATTCAATTCAAGTTTGATTAAATATGGATAAAATTCATCTTTTGTCATACCACCAGGTTTTAACCGATTTGTTATGGATGGTCGCATGGGACAATATAAATAAATACATCTTCATATTACTCAAATGTGTCATTTAGTATTTAAGTATTTATAATTGGAATTAAATACAAAACCCAAAACCAGTGAAGTTGGCACGTTGTGTAAATCGTAAATAAAAACAGAATACAATGATTTGCAAATCATTTTCAACTTATATTCAATTGAGGAGACTGCAAAGACAAGATATTTAATGTTTGAACTGAGAAACTTAATTTTTTTTTTGCAAATAATCATTAACTTAGAATTTAATGGCAGCAACACATTGCAAAAAGTTGGCACAGGGCATTTTTACCACTGTGTTACATGGCCTTTCCTTTTAACAACACTCAGTAAACGTTTGGGAACTGAGGAGACCAATTTTTGAAGTTTTTCAGGTGGAATTATTTTCCATTCTTGCTTGATTTACAGCTTAAATTGTTCAACAGTCCAGGGTCTCCGTTATCGTATTTTACGCTTCATATTGCGCCATACATTTTCAATGGGAGACAGGTCTGGACTACAGGCAGGCCAGTCTAGTACCCGCACTCTTTTATTATGAAGCCACGCTGTGGTAACACGTGCAGAATCTGGCTTGGCATTGTCTTGCTGAATTAAGCAGGGGCGTCCATGAAAAAGACATTGCTTGGATGGCAACATATGTTGCTCCAAAAGCTGTATGTACCTTTCAGCATTAATGGTGCCTTCACAGATGTGTAAGTTACCCATGCCTTGAGCACTAATACACTCCCATACCATCACAGATGCTGGCTTTTGAACTTTGCGCCTATAAAATTCTGGATGGTTCTTTTCCTCTTTTCAAAAAACTATTTAAAATGTTGACTCGTCAGACCACAGAACACTTTTCCACTTTGCATCAGTCCATCTTAGATGATTTCGGGACCAGCGAAGCCGGCGGCGTTTCTGCGTGTTGTTGATGAATGGCTTTCGCTTTGCATAGTAGAGTTTTAACTTGCACTTACAGATGTAATGACAAACTGTAGTTGCTGACAGTGGTTTTCCGAAGTGTTCCTCAGCCCATGTGGTGATATCCTTTACACACTGATGTCGGATTTTGATGCAGTACCACCTGAGGGATCGAAGGTCACGGGCATTCAATGTTGGTTTTCGGCCTTGCCGTTTACATGCAATGATTTCTGCAGATCAGTGGCGTGCGGTGAGGTTAATGTCTGGTGAGGCACGACTGCATCATCACAGTCAGATTTACAAACATATGAACCTGCAGTGCAGGTGTACCTAATGTTGTGTCCCTGCGGTCGTTCGCGGCTCCTGCAGCGCGAGCATTGTTGTTTTTGCACTTTTTGGCTTCTTGTTAAGAGACTTTTTTTGGGTGGATTCGGTCTTGCACGTGGAGGGTTTGGCTGTGGGCTTTGGTTGGTGTGGCCGCGGCGCTCCCGTCGGGCGGTGCATTCTGCGGTGGAGGTGCTTGGCACCAGGAGGCGGGGTTATGAGACGAGCCTCACACAGTGTGTCTTCGCAGCAGAGTTTTATGATCGCTCAGCACTAAAAATACGGTACACACATACAGTTGTTGACAAAATACACTGTACATTATATACCTCAGCTAACTAAACTATGGAAATGTATAATATAATTCATATAGCAATACGGTCTCACTGCACAGCAGGCCAGCAGTTAGCCGAGTCATTGCGCACAATCCATGTTGAGGCACAAATCAGTGACGTGCCTCAACTGGCTGCTGATCACCGCACCGTCTCTTCTCAGTATTTGAACGGCAAATGTGAAAATAAAAATAAAAATAATCTAAAACTGGTCAAGTTAAATGGAAAATAACTTTAGTATAATCACTGGATACACATAACAATTTAATTATTATTTTTTTCTTTTTACTTTTTTTTTTCTTTCCATGATGGCAGGTGAGGCCGTGCCTCCCCTGCCTCTAGTGACGGCACGCCACTGCTGCAGATTCTCTGAACCTTTTGATGATATTACGGACTGTAGATGGTGAAATCCCTGAATTCCTTGCAATAGCTCATTGAGAAATGTTGTTTTCAAACTGTTTGACATTTTGCTCACGTATTTGTTCACAAAGTGGTGACCCTCGCCCCATCCTTGTTTGTGAATGACTAAGCATTTCCTGGAAGCTGCTTTTATACCCAATCATGGCACCCACCTGTTCCCAATTAGCCTGTTCACCTCTGGGATGTTCTAAATAAGTGTTTTAATGAGCATTCCTCAACTTTCTCAGTCTTTTATGCCACTTGTGCCAGCTTTTTTGAAACATGTTGCAGGCATCAAATTCCAAATGAGCAAATATTTGCAAAAAATAACAAAGTTTACCAGTTCGAACGTTAAATATCTTGTCTTTGCAGTCTATTTAATAGATTATAGGTTGAAAAGGATTTGCAAATCATTGAATTCTGTTTTTATTTACGATTTACACAACGTGCCAACTTCACTGGTTTTGGGTTTTGTTCATACAAGTGTTATTACCTGTAACAATAATTTATTCAATGTAAAATCACATTTAATTATTTCATAAATTCATTAATTAATAATAATATTTCAATTATTTATTCATTGTTTAATTATTTTACAATGTAATTATTTATTTCATGATTTAATTATTTCATGAACCTGTGTGTCAGCAATTATTTCTAGAGTTAATTATTTTATTAATTATGCATTATTATTTAAAGGTGTATTTGTTTATATATTTGTGTCTATTTAACCCTCCATCATTTGTATCCTTGAATGCTTGTTTTAGTAAATAGTCTCTCTCATTATTTTTAACACTTAACTTTCCTGATTCCAGCTTGGACCACTCTGAGCCAGCATGTGAATTATACATCAAACAACATGCGAACCTGGGTGCACAGGAGGCATCCATTGTGAAGAAGAGGGGGTCCACGAAGAGCTCAAATACTTCTTTCCTCCAGGCCCTCTTGGTATACGCATAACCACTCAGGCTGCTCAGTAGCTGGGCACCAGCCTCAAAGCTAGGCATGTTGTAGGCACTACAAAGACAGAGGAGCACTTCATTACAAAGTCAGACCCTTGATGTGTTTGCGTGGCCACAATAGCTACCTGTGATTCTTTAAGTAGGGGAACACATAGTACATGAGACGGGAAATGAGCGGAACTGCTTTCTCCTTCTCGTCACTCCGGTATACCATGTCAAGAAGTGGTGCCAAGATCTACACACAGAAATTGTACATTTGTAATATAGTTTGTAGGAAACCCTGCATGTTTCAGCAGCCATTTCCTTCTCAGGGCACAATACTACATGTACTGAAAAAGGGTCAACACAATACACGTGAGCAAAGCGGTACATCGATCATCTATGAGTGAGATCAGCCGATATCAATACCGATCACATGTATTAATGTTTTAAATTGTATTTATGGTGACTGTTATTGACAATATAACAATATCAACCCACTTCATAAAGTAGTTCCTTATTACAATTCGATAAAAACAATGTCAATAGTACACAGTAACTAAACAAAAGAAACAACTACTGTCTAATAATTATTTAAATCCTTTGGTTTTCAACTTCAGAGTCGTCTTGTGTCCAGGGTGTTATTCCCTGAATTTGTAAATATTAACAAAAACAAAATGATTTTGAGAAAATAAAAATATCAGCTTGGTCACTCTAGTATCTATCATATATCGATACTACTCTTGGTATCGACACCACCGATTTATGGATCAATCCGCCCTCCTCTTATGTGTCGTTTATTCTGGCAGTGACAATGCTGACACACCAACAGTTGTTGTTGTTACGTTATCCTCTCTCTAGACTCTTATTTATCTACTTGTTAATAACTGCTTACTTTATGTTATGACCTGCTTCCTTTTACACCTCTGAAACATGAAGCACTTATTTCTTGGTGTTGTTTCAAACTAGATTAGCGGTGAGCTTAGCTATTAACTTGCCTGCTCCTGGCTTGCGCTCGGTGTGTAACATGTTTAGTCTCGTCCTCCAGTGATACTGGTATGTGATAATAAAAGTTAAAGTACAACTGATAGTCACACACACACTAGGTGTGGTGAAATTACCCTCTGCATTTGACCCATCCCCTTGTTCCACCCCCTGGGAGGTGAGGGGAGCAGTGAGCAGCAGCGGTGGCCGCGCTTGGGAATCATCAATTGGGGGTTAAATCATTTTGTGATTTAACCCCCAATTCCAACCTTTGATAGATAGATAGATAGATAGATAGATAGATAGATAGATAGATAGATAGATAGATAGATAGATAGATAGATAGATAGATAGATAGATAGATAGATAGATAGATAGATAGATAGATAGATAGATAGATAGATAGATAGATAGATAGATAGATGGATAGATAGTACTTTGTTGATTCCTTTAGGAGAGTTCCCTCAGGAAAATTAAAATTCCAGAAGCAGTGTACAGAATTGAGATCGAAAAAAAGTAAATAATGAGGGTATAAAAGAAACAAAATAGAAAATATTACAATAAGAATAAAAACAAAAAATCAACAATAATAAAAATAATTGATGCTAAGTGCCAAGCAGGGAGGCAATGGGTCCCATTTTTATAGTCTTTGGTATGACTAATAATGATACTTAAGATAATAAGAAATGCAGTTTATTTGTCGTAGTCGAGGGTTTATTTTTAGCTTGGGGAAGAGGCTTCACACTGTGTATGGAGGCACACAATTAGCTGTTAGTCGCTAGTCAGCCAGGGGACTAAAAATAAATTCAGTGTCAGTCGGAGGGGATCGGTATTAAAGGGCATTAATCAGCACACGCACTTTTTCACGAAAATCGGCCGATCGATTGGCACATCCCTACTGTAAAGTATTTTCACAGTTAAATTTCTATACTAGTGTACCTTGAGGATACAAATGCTTGTGAAAATGTGAGAGATGTAGTTCGGACTTTTGTGTGGTCAACAAACGCACCTCAGCCAGGAGTACAAGGGCCTGCACGCTGTACGCTGAGGGAGCCGAGGATGAAACCATTGTGCTGGCTTGAGCCACGGACTCTGCCAAGAGGAAGAAAATGAGTTTGTCTGTTTCTCTTTACAAAGCAGTTGAAGGCTGCCCTACGTTGGAATGACGCTATTGTGCAAAATAATACAAGTTCTTTGGTTTGTACAGAGTGACGACTAAATGAAAGAATGTTGGCAAAGGCATTACAACTTGGAGGCATAGTGAAGTCCAAATTCCAGTTTAGTTAAGCAAGTGCAAGACATAAAATCAAACCAATAAAATATGTAACTTTGCTCCAAACCCCAACTAAAAAGTCATATTTTTTCATCAGTGCAGTAACTGTTCATTCGGTTCATTCGCCAACTTTGTTCCACATGTGTTTGCGTTTTAAAACCTGGCAGAAATACGACTCATAAATCACCGAAATGATCGCCGTCCAAATCCGCGTCATCAGGCTCGTCTGCTTCGGGGCAAACCTGCGGCTGGACTTTTACCTCCAGGCTGCGGCTAAGCCAACTGGTCTGCTCGAGAGATGACCCCGCGATTCCGCCCACGGCCTCCAGGATGCGCTGAGTCACCTCCTGACAGCACGCAGACAACGCTGTTATTAAGTCGCTTTATGACTTACAACCCAAAGTAAATGCTGCATTTTCATACCTGCAGGTCTCGGCTATCCTTCTTATTGTCCAGGTTGGGGAGTCGGTTCACAACATCATTTAAGATCCTGCAGGTTACAAATTCAAGTCAGCCAACTGAACAAAACAAAAAGAAGCCATTTTGAATAAAACTCTTTAAAATATGTGAGTTATTATCTGCACAAACCCCAGCAGTAAGAAGTGACCAGGTGGAGCCAGGTTCAGTTGGACAGACTCCCGTAGAAGACTGAGGAGAGGGGCGATGTTTTCCTGCAAGACTTGAGCGCTAACGCTACAAATATAAAAGGTGAGGGATTAGCTTTTATTGCTTTTTCCTTTAGCTTTTTTGTGATGCTACCAAATAAAAGTACTAGCAATTATAAAGCGAAAATGTGTACTGATAACCGTAAACCGTAAATAAAACCTAATGTGTACACAAATCTCTGTCCTGGCTGCTCAGTACGACAAAAAATGGGTTATTACATTACAGGCACCTGCTAATACAGGAAGAAGGACAGAGGACGGGTTTCGGATGCAATATTTTTTTTACTGCTTTATTAAGTGCCAATACACTTTATCATAAGCAATATCGCTTTGTTTACCTCATTCAGCTCTACATTATGCCACAAAAAGGTATAATCCCATTGCGTAATGAAAGGGAACAAGTCTTATTAAATCCAACTCAAATGCACTCCAGAGTCGAACGCGTCATTCAAACTCGAAACCCATCTCCACCTCTCAGCAACCACCAGGAAATTTGGTCGCAACATTCATTAACTGTATAGTTATATACAGTAGTAATATTTGGGGTTTCGGCACCAGCTCCTAGACTAGATCTGACCAATCTAAATCTACGAGCATGAACTGATGAAGCCTACTCGGATGAGAGGCTAAACAACTGCTAAGACAAACCAAACAGTCCAGTTGCGATTGATTGAATGCCCTGAGATGACCTGGATGAACAAGAACATTCATAGACATACAGTAGTACCTCAACTTCTAAAATCAACATTGCCCTTTAAAATTAATTGAATTGGTGCTTGCCCCCCCAAATTGTCCCAATTTTAACATGTAACATGCATTTTAAAAATACAAACAAACTTTTAGATATGAAATATTGTATAAAACAATACAATATAATGTATTACAAACAACTACAGTAGTTTTATGAAGTAATGTAATGATAAGGTACAGCAGTGATATCAAACTGTGGCACGTGGACCACTAGTAGTACACAGGCTCCATCTAGTGGTATTTATTTTCCTATATTCAAAGACAGTGTTACTGTTCAAACTAGGTGTGATGATATAGTGGCCAAAAATATTAAATGTGCTCGTTAAATAAAACCTCTGCCTTGTGTTTAATGAATACTTAGGCTTACTATCCTACTGTGTTTTAATGTTGGTCATTATGGTGGTACTTGGAGAGTCAAAGTTTTTCTGAGGTGGTACTTGGTGAAAAAAGTTTGAAAACCACTGATGTACAGCTATTACCTTGGTGAGTGGATTTCTATGCATTCTCCATCAAACACACCATCAGCAGCGTTTACATATTTTAAAGGATAAATGTCGACTGTTGAGTTATATTATTTTAACACTCTTGGCTGGCGTTAGACTCATTCTGCTTCAGTATGGTGCAGACTAGCAGTAATACGCTCAAATTGCTTCGCCACGTTGGCAACACAATCGGTCATGTTTTTGATGATTTCTTTCTTTAATTTAATGACTTCTAATATTCCACGTCTCCTTCTCAGCACTGTCCTTCACTAACACATCCTCCCATCTCATGGCTGGAAAACAATGTTATGTCGCTCGCTATCTGTAAGCTAATGCCAGCGAGCAAGACCAGATAGTTTCGGCGGAACATTTGCTACACCAAGTAATCGTGGGGATGTTTGTAACTCAAGTTTTTGCTCGCAACTTAAGGCATAACAATAAGTCGAGAGACAACTCTTAAATTGGGGTAGCACTGTAGATATATGTTTTATCATATACAGTCAAGCCCAACATTATTCATACCCCTGGCAAATGTAGACTTAATGTTTTTGTTCCAATGTAAAGAAAAACAGATAAATATTTTTGTCTCTTAAACAATTTGCATTAAAGAAAAAGCTTTCTCCTTGTATAAAAATTAGAGATGTCCGATAATGGCTTTTTTGCCGATATCCGATATTCCAATATTGTCCAACTCTTAATTACCGATATCAACCGATACCGATATATACAGTTGTGGAATTAACACATTATTATGCCTAATTTTGTTGTGATGCACCGCTGGATGCATTAAACAATGTAACAAGGTTTTCCAAAACAAATCTATTCAAGTTATGGAAAAAAATGCCAACATGGCACTGCCATATTTATTATTGAAGTCACAAATTGCATTATTTTTTTTAACATGCCTCAAAACAGCAGCTTGGAATTTGGGACATGCTCTCCCTGAGAGAGCATGAGGAGGTTAAGGTGGGCGGGGTTGAGGTGGGGTGGGTAGGGGGGGTGTATATTGTAGCGTCCCGGAAGAGTTAGTGCTGCAAGGGG
This sequence comes from Entelurus aequoreus, assembly GCF_033978785.1. NCBI lineage: Eukaryota > Metazoa > Chordata > Actinopteri > Syngnathiformes > Syngnathidae > Entelurus > Entelurus aequoreus. Next base: position 15,651,020 of record NC_084744.1, on the reverse strand, counting down.
TTCTGGGTATTTGTACTGTTGTGTTCATGTTGTGTTATGGTGCGGATGTTCTCCCGAAATGTGTTTGTCATTCTTGTTTGGTGTGGGTTTACAGTGTGGCGCATATTTGTAACAGTATTAAAGTTGTTTATACGGCCACCCTCAGTGTGACCTGTATGGCTGTTGACCAAGTATGCTTTGCATTCACTTGTGTGTGTGAAAAGCCGTAGATATTATGTGATTGGGCCGGCACGCAAAGGCAGAACCTTTAAGGTTTATTGGCGCTCTGTGCTCCTCCCTACGTCCGTGTACCACTCCGTACAGCGGCGTTTTAAAAAGTCATAAATTTTACTTTTTGAAACAGATACCGATAATTTCCGATATTACATTTTAAAGCATTTATCGGCTTTTCTAATAAAAATATCTTAAAACTTGGGGGTTGTGATGAATTTCAGGCTTGACATTATGTATGTCTGTAAAATGATATATAAAATATAATTATAATTACAATTCTTAAAAAATAATTGTAGAAATACTTTGGAAGAACTTGAAGTGCTACTTACCTCTTGATATAAAAATAAGTGAACTGCAACATTGGAATGTCCACCAGAGTTGACTTCTAATTAAGAGGAGACAGAAAGAAGATTTGTGACTCCACAACTTCTGAACATCCAATTAATTGTATCGTACCTGATCTCCTTTAAGCTGATGAGGCTTTTTTACCACCTCTTTGACCAACTGTAGGATGGTGTCTGTGTGCAAGGTGTTCAAAGATTTTACCAGATCCACTATAGTAAGACGAGACTCACTCGCCACAGGTAAAACCTGAAGTACAGACAGTAATGTGTCGTGTTAAAAAGGGGCTCTTAATCATTCAAATTCTGTGTTGTTAAAAATACAGTACTTACATTGTTAGTGTGCCTCCTTTTACTCTTCCGGCTGCTCCACGCTGCTCCAAGTGAAGCCATGAGTGGAACGCCATACTGGCCAGTGAGAGGAACCAGGAACTGTAATATCCGCTGGCGTAGAATCTTTAAAAAGCATACCGCAATTATGAAAGAAATACGCTCTTATCGGTGCATATTTGTACGCAGGCAGTATCTCATCAAAAGTAAACTCCTCACATTTCAGCAAGCATGTTTATTATGCGCTTTAAAGTGTTAGCCAAACTGTTGGTGTGAAAGATGTGTGTTACACTTGCAGTTTTGTTGTTAATAATGTATCTATTTGTGGCTGCCCATCACATATAAATCTGCACCGCCACAAATAGATTTAGTGCTAACTATACGTCCTTGATGGATAACAAATAAGTGGACGCTCTGTAAATGTACCAGTAGCTTGTCTTTAGAACTCTGTACAGTCTATTTCATCTTAGCTCAGCTTCTAAAAAACGTTGCCTACGCACCTGGTCAGCCAGAGAATATGAATACATAGTAAGAGGGATCGGCGTTATCAACTTAGCAAATGTGTTATACAGGTATATACATACATACATACATATATATATATATATATTATCTATATACATACATACATACATATATATATATATATATAAATATATATATATATATATACATATATATATATATATATACATATATATATATATATAGATATATACATATATATATATATAGATATATATATACATATATATATATATACATATATATATATATACATATATATATATATATATATATATATATATGTATATATATATGTATATATATATATATATGTATATATATATGTATATATATATATATATATGTATATATATATATATATAAATATATATATACATATATATATATATGTATATATATATGTATATATATATATATATATATGTATATATATATATATATATAAATATATATATACATATATATATACATATATATATATATACATATATATATATATATACATATATATATACATATATATATACATATATATATACATATATATATACATATATATATATATATATATATATATATATATATATATATATATATATATGTATATATATATATATATATATAAATATATATATACATATATATACATATATATATATATACATATATATATATATATATATACATATATATATATATATATATACATATATATATATATATATATATATATATATATATATATATATACATATATATACATATATATATATATATACATATATATATATATATGTATATATATATATATATATATATATATATATATATATATATATATATATATATATATATATATATATATATATATATATATATATATATATATATATATATATATATATATATATATATATATATATATATATATACACACACACATACACAGGGTGTCCCATAAAATGTGTACTCTTTAGCAGCTGATAAATAACTGTTTTGTTTTTGGGGTTTTTTGCAGATGAAACATATTCAACTCAATGATGGCAGCCAGACTAAATTTGAAGAAAGGAAATAAATTCTAAAATGCTACTGGAAGTATGAAAATGCAGTTGAAATTCAAAGACAATTTCGGAGGGGTTTTCAGAAAGAACCACCAACGCAAGTTAACATCACTCGAATTACAGATACATTTGAAGCTGATGGAACTGTTCAGAACGTCCGCAAGAAGCGTTGCGGAAGACCACAAGCCCCATAAAAGAAGAAAGAGTACTGGAAACGTTTCAGCGAAGTCCAAGAAAGTCTATATGGCAAGTTTGTCGTGAGGTAGGATTTCAAAATCATCTGTCCGTGTTTGTAAATACTTTTGCAATTTGAGATAGGCTCCAGCACCCCCCGCGAACCCGAAAGGGATAAGCGGTAGAAAATGGATGAATGGATGGAATTTGAAAAGTATACAATAATAATAAACAACTAATTTGAAATTATTTAAGTTGTGTATACATTTTTTTAGGACATTCTTATATATAAAATCCATATATATATAGCAAATATATATGGCATATATAGCATATATTGTTCTAATCTTATTGGACACTTTTAGAGACTAACATGAAAACACGTAATGCTCTTCTAAACCAGCAGCGGGTGCTGCCGTGCCATCCAACCCCATCCAAAAGCATTAAAGGCGGCTCTGTTTTGCTTGTGACAGTAACAACACACAAAAATAAGTGGTAGAAGAAATGGAAAATCCACCCTCATTGGTGCATAATTGTACGCATTCTGCATGTTTCTTAAAGGGACAACACTATAGAAATGGAACTTGCATATACTTTAGAGTAGTCAGTGTAATATATAGATTACTAGGCACAGAACACCCAAAACACAGCCATTATAGTCTAAACAGCTAGCAACACAAGTGAATGGTGTTTGGGCTCCCCCTTTTAAGGGGCCAAGTCCTCCCAGGTTATTTTGTTCAAGTGGCTGTCTGAATAAAACTGTGACATACTGAGCCCGAATTTAGACCATTTTCCAAAACAAGGAGGCCAAAAACACATCAAGGAGGCCAAATTTCATTTCTACAGTAGAAAATGTAGTAGTAGATCTAAGATGCTGAAGTGTGAGAAGACATACTGTACGTATTGAACGTAGAAGCAACAACACACCTTGGTGCTTTTAAAGAAGACAGAACAACTGTGCTTGCTACTTTGTGCAGTGTCAGGTGCTCGCTTGTGGAACTCTTCCTTCATAACTATGCCCCATAGCAACGCCATGCTACTGAGCATGTGCGGCAGCGCCTCAATCACAGCGCTACGTGCGTTGCGGACGTCGACGGAGTCGCAGGCTACCATGGACTGTAAATACAGACAGGTGGAGGAATAAAAGTTACATTTATTCAACAAACAGTACTGGAAATATCTTCTTCTTAGTGTGTGGTTCTCACTCTCTTGTTCTCTAGTAGACAGTAGTGTGTGATGGTGGTCATGCCATCTAGAAGGGTAAGCGGGTAGTCCGGTGCAATGTTTTCCCTCCGACCAGTTGCGCTAACAAAGCAAAAACAGAAATCCTTAAAAATGTAATACAAACACTATTAAATACACACACAGTGGAACTCCAAAGCTGCACAATTCCCAGGTAAAACGTTTCTGAAAAACACACGCCTCAAAAGTCAAACAAAAACAAGGTGTTAAATTCCTATGCAAACATGTTTCTGTTTGCCCATTGCGTCTGTCAGGCATCTTCAAACTTTTTAGTTTTATTTCACTTTATTTTTAGTTTTAATACACAGTGGTTAACTTTATATGAGATATAGGAATGTAGAAAACACATTTTTGACACGGTTACTCTTTCTATATGTACACATATAACATAGATTACATCATTTAATTTGTCTATATTTATTTATACATAATGTATACAGTATGTATTTATTATTTTTGTTTAGAATTAGAATGATTTGGAAGTGAAACAGCTGATTATGCTTAACTTTGGAGGAGTAACTATATATATTAAACCTCATTCAAGATTATTTATTAAAACCCAAGACATGTTGGGGAGATTATGTCTCCTAACTGGCCTAGGAATGCCTCAGGATCCCCCTTGAGGAGCCAGACAAAGTGGCTAGGGAGAGGGAAGTCTGAGCTTCTCTGCCTAGGCTGCTACCCCTGCGACCCTACCTCGGATAAGCGGAAGAAGATGGATTGATGGATGATTGGAAGATTATTTATTATTATAAAACATATGGTGAGATGTTCGTTCCTTTACCTTTACTGTATAATGATATTCTCCATATGTGTATGTAAGTGTGTGCACGTAGTATGTGTTTACCTCTGATTTGCCTTTCCTCCGTCATGTTCATAGAGCTTAACCAGTTCATCCAAGTTCCTACAAATCTGATTTATTAGAGGAGCTACAATGATGCCCAATGAGCGCCCCAAGTATGGCAAAGAAGAGCACAGCAGCGACACCCAGTGGGGGTGCATGACGTAGCCGTACTGTGGCTGCAGAGCTCTGGCAGCGGCAGAAACAAACATTCCTTGAGCGGTGATGTTGTGGCTTTGGACATACTGGGCCGCCTTGATGGACTGCTGGAACACGACTGTGGTGTGCCACCCCCGGGTCAGTGCGTTGCTGCCAGTCGGGGATTCCGCAGGCTGACCGGACGTGCCGCCTGATGCTGTCGCAGCCGCAGCCCCGCTGGGCCAAACGTGGTATTCCAAGACTATGAGAGCCTGGAGGAGTTTCAGTAATTCCATCTGCAAGGGATATTGCTCCTGTCCCTCTCCCTTTCCAACATTGACAAGACTCTCCTCTGACAGGCCGCCTTCTTCACCCATCAGCTGCAGAACCTTGGATGTTCCCTTGTCTGTTCCCCTTTGGCTTATATACATGGAGGCTGAGAGTGTAAGAAGAGCATACTGCTGAACTTTACATGCCGCCAGGAGTTTGCGGATGTGTTCCAGGCTTCCCTCCTGCCTTTGTGCCATACAGGTAAGCTGGTTCACCATGCGCGTCAACACTTCCACGCTCTTCACCTGAACCTCCCTGTTTCCCTGCAAATCAAGCGGGCCGAGGCTCAGGTAAGAAGGGTAATGAGAGCAGAGAAATCGCAGGCACAAGTTCATCAGCAGCTCAATGAGAAGAGATGGGGGCACGGAGGAGGAGGACGAAGGGGAAAGCAAAGAGCCGTGGAAGCTCTTGCCATCCTGAGCCTGATGGTGGCGCTGCAGGAGGTTGGATACCAGGTTTAAATGGGAAGCTGAGCTGGTGTCCAGGGACGTGGATGAGAGTGCCTCCACTAGAGGGCACTCGGCGCTGCTCCTCAGCAGGCTGTCAAGCAGTGCCAAGCCTTGGAGCAAATGGCGCCAGCCTCCCGCCCCATGATAAAGAAGCACATGATGGAAGAGTGATTCGATGGCCTCTTTCTTTTCACGCTCCTGCTTTAACAGACGAGATCTGGCCATGGCCTCCAGCTCGAGGTCTTCGTCGTCCTCACTCGACAGCGAATCGGATGCCTGCGTTCGCTCGGACTCCACCCTATGCAGGCCGTTCACCATTCCTGCTTCATCAGTGCCAGAGCCGGAGTTCTCTGTAGATACTTGGGCACCGCTGGTGTCAGCTGATTCAGTGTTCTCGCTCTTGGTGGCCTCTTCTTCCTCTTCCTCTCCATCCTCCTCCTCCGTCTCCTCACTGTCACTCCTGGATAGCACCAAAGCGTCCCCTAGGCTGGGCACCTCTGGACCACTGTCTAATTGGAGCCACAGTGATTCCCGGTCCACAATGTCGTGGACATTCAAGGTGTTGACCTCAATAGCCATGCCATCCACTAATGTCCCAGACGCCTTGGCGGACCACCGGCTTCTGTTGCTTCGAACTTTTAGGTTGCCTTTAAAACCATAAAAAACATTATTACATAACAGAAATCAGATAAAGGCCAATGAACAATAAAATAAAAGGATACTGGAAAGTAAACGAACCAGCAGTGAGATTTTGTTTGATGGTCTGAATGGAGCAGCGCTGAGTAGATGGGTGAAGCAGCAAGAGCAGGATGGGCTCCAGGATCCGGGTCACGTCGTTGAGGGACAGAGCTCGGACTAGCCAGCACTGAGCTGCCGCACTTATTGAGCCGTTTGTGCAGCTAAGACTCTCCACCACAACACACAAAGATCTGTGTGATTTAAATGAAAGGGGAAAAATATAATAAATGTCAGACAACAATTCAGGGGTTGCATATACTTGGTTGGCTTCCTAAAAATTAAATACTTAAGTATATTGAACAAAATAAGGATCGTAGAAGCTCAATTAAACGTCTTACTTAATTACCTGTTAAATCACGCTTAGTCACTGGTCTGCAAAAGCAAATAACTGCCGGGACTCTGAATTAATGTCAGGTCAAAAAAACATTGGCATCAACTGTGGCTGTAGGCATCCTCTTTTTCATATGAAGTCTCATGAATGGTCTACCTCTGCGTGCGCTTTAAACTCATGTGTGTTACACTTGCTGTTTTGTTGTTTATAATATACAGATGTATGGAACAATTTCCCTTGTGGATCATTAAAGTTTGTCTAAGTCTAAGTACCTATTTGTGGCTGCCCGCCACAAGTAAATTTGCACCACCACAAATAGATTAGGCGCTACCTATTCGCCTTTGCTTGAGAGCAAATAATTGGACGGTGTGAATGTAGCTTGTCTTTAGAACTCTGTACAGTCTAATTAATTTTAACTCAGCTTCTATACACAGCACATACGCACCTGGTCTGCCAGATAATACAAATACATCACAAGAGGTATCGGTGTGATCAACTTAGCAAATTGTTTGCCATATATTTATAGCACATTTTTATATATATATATATATATATATATATATATATATATATATATATATATATATATATATATATATATATATATATATATATATATATATATATATATATATATATAAAATAATTGCTATATGTGTGTGTATATATATGTATTTATATATGCATAAGTGTATACAGTATATACGTATACATACATAAACATATATACATACATATACATATATGTACATATATACACACACATATATATATATACATACATATACATATATGTACATATATATACACACATATATATATATACATATAAAAATATATATATACACATACATACATACATATATACACATACTTATATACACATATACTTATACATACAGATATACACATACTTATATACATATATACTTATACATATATATATATATACATATATACACAATCACATACATAATATATACATAAAAATATCCACATATATGTATATATGTATACATATATTTATATATAAATAAATATATATGTGTAAATATATATGTATATATGCATATATACATATATATATAAAGATATACATATATATATACATGTATACATATATATACATACAGTAAATATGTACTTGTTTGTAGTAATAAATATGATTAGAACATTCTAGCATTATGTTTGTGTTCAATTACAGTAAGTGTGTTTATCCTAAACATTTCTGCCACTTCGTTATATGGCATTTTTAAGTATTTTTTTTTATTTTTGGGGGACATATACCACAATAATATTGTACTGTGGCCTTAATATTGTGACATTGTACCATGAGATTTTGATACCATTTGTGCTTTTCATGTTTTTTGCTCACTTTTTGTCTCTCCCACACTTGTGTCATGGCCGATTATTCAAATTGGACAATGACATTTGTCTGAAATTCTGTAGCAGTCATTCATCTGTTTTGATAGCGTTAACATACTGTATGCACTAACCTGTCAAAGGAGCGACTGTTTCTGTTTGCGTGGACCTCACGGGTCAGGTGCCAGAGGGTTGTGAAGCGGTGTAGGGCTTCAAACCTAACAGCCTGGGTTGGAAAAAGACACAATTTACAAATGTTTAGCTTATTATTTAGCAGAAGTTAAAAATAAACATGAATACTAGTGGTTCAATAGTAGGGTTGCATGAAATAGACCATATAAGATCTACATTTAGCCAAAGCTTTTAATAATTTTCGTTATATCATGATAATGATCGTTGATGACACATTCTAGCAGCGTCCCACAAATATGAAAGCGACAAGAGAACGAATACGTCCTCAACACACTGTAGCGCCCTCGTTCACATATAGCATCCCTCCACATTGGGGTGGTATAGCTCGGTTGGTAGAGTGGCCGTGCCAGCAACTCGAGGGTTCCAGGTTCGATCCCCGCTTCCGCCATCCTAGTCACTGCCGTTGTGTCCTTGGGCAGGACACTTTACCCACCTGCTCCCAGTGCCACCCACACTGGTTTAAATGTAACTTAGATATTGGGTTTCACTATGTAAAAGTGCTTTGAGTCACTAGAGAAAAGCGCTATATAAATATAATTCACTTCACTTCACTTCACAGTGCGAGTCACCAGTCCTTACCTACACTATGTTTCTTTTGTGACAAGTATCTTTATCACTGGATGGTAAGGAATCGCTATACATGCTTCACTACACACTAAGGGAGGATAAAATATAAAACAAGCATACCGCTAAGCTATAGCTCTTCAATGTAAACGGGTGGGTGGGCGGAGCGATACATATGGACAGTAACAATACCAAATATAGTATCAGTATATGGTCAATACTACAGTGATTAGATTGATATGTTTTATTATTCTAAACTCGCTTATGGTCGTTTTTGTTGTTGTTTAAAAATTATTATGGAAAACCAACTTTTCCCACCTATTGGTGCTGTTGTGTATTTGGGATCTGCATAAATCCCGAAAATTTGAAATAAAGTTTTAAAAAATTAACGTACCACTGATAGTCACGCACACACTAGGTGTGGTGAAATTACTCTCTGCATTTGACCCATCCCCTTGTTCCACCCCCTGGGAGGTGAGGGGAGCAGTGAGCAGCAGCGGTGGCCGTGCTCGGGAATCAACCATGGAGGCATTGCGGAGATATTTATAAATTTATCTTGCCTTCCTTCATACTTCCGCCAAACGAGCCTTTTGAAATGTGTAAAACCTGTGAAGTTTTTCACACCGATGACATTACCGGATTATCCATAGATGGTATTAATTAAATAAAATGCTTTGCACAAGTTCACCATTGTAGTCTGACGCTGTCGTCAATGAGCTCCTTCTTTTTTCCGATCCTCTTGTTGTGGGGCAGACTGACTCGTACATGCTTATGCATCCTCCGCTGTTGCCATTCCTAATAAACTGTAACGTATAGTTTGAACTTAGTCTGTCAGAAGGTTTGCTATGGAAGCGATAAAAACTACAACAAAGATGGCGGGGAGATCATGCTGATTGTCACAATATGGCGTATCATGAAGAGACGGTCAGAAAATGGTCTGTAAAACATAATTTATGCAAAATTTTGACCAAATAACCACCATTACATGTTATGTAGAACACAAGGAAGTGTTTTACATGTACAAAAAAATATATATAAATATGCCCCTTGTCACGTGGGGGGGTCGCAGCTGGCTGCGGGGTTGTTCTTCCAATACAAAAACGGCTCCGGACGACAGCGTGAAGGTGAGCTTGGATTTATTAAACATAAATCACTCAAACTATCACAAACGCAAACAATAAACAAAAAAGGCAAGCGTGCCTAAAACACAAAAGAAGCTGCTAGTTAGCAGAAGCTAGGACATGGACTATGAAAACTTACTTGGTCAACAAGGGACATGAACCGGTGTGACAAAGACAATGAACGCAGAACGAGTGAACAGAAAGAAAGACTTAAATAACCCAGACATGATTAACAACAGGTGCGTGACTCAAAACGTGAAACAGGTGCGTGACATGACAGGTGAAAACTAATGGGTGACCATGGAAACCAAACAAAACGAGGAAGTGCAACCAGGAACTAAAGAGAGTCCAAAAACCAAGCAAAACATGGCCAAACAAAAACATGATTAACACATGACAGAACCCCCCCCCCTTCAGGACAGATCCCAGATGTCCCAAAACTAAAAACAGGATCAAGAGTCATGGGAGGGCGGGAGGGGGACATGGCGGTGGGTCGCCAGGCCAAGTGGCCCCGAATCCACCGAGGCATAGTCATGTGGCGGCGGCGAGTGGAACGCCGCCGCCACAGGCGAGGTGGGTGACCCGGGAAGGGCCACATGCGTGGCCGACGATCAGGTGGGCGCACTTGGCGTGGCGGACGACCAGGTAGTGGCCACAACCGTGGCAGACGAGGAGGCAGGCGCGTCGTCGTCATTGCAGGTGCGGGTGCAGCAGATGAAGCAGGCAGCGAAGTAGGTAGCGAAGCTTGGCGTGGCGCGTCGGAGGGCGAAGCTTGGCGTGGCGCTTCGGGCGGCGAAGCTTGGCGTGGCCATGGTTGGTCTTGGCATGGTTGGTCTTGGCATGGTTGGTCTTGGACTTGGTCTTGGCATGGTTGGTCTTGGTCTTGGTCTTGGCGTGGAGCTGGTACCGGAGCTTGGCTTCGTGGAGCTGGTACCGGAGCTTGGCAGCATGGTGCAGGAACCAGAGCTTGGCGTCGTGGTGCAGGAACCGGAGATTGGCCGCGTGGAGCTGGAACCGGAGCTTGGCCGCGTGGAGCTGGAACCGGAGCTTGGCCGCGTGGAGCTGGTACCGGAGCTTGGCCGCGTGGAGCTGGTACCGGAGCTTGGCTGCGTGGAGCTGGTACCGGAGCTTGGCGTCGTGGAGCTGGTACCGGAGCTTGGCGTCGTGGAACTTGACGTGGTTCAGGTGGCCTAGCTAGGGGCTGTGGCTTGGCATGGTGACGGACTGGTGGTGGCGGCCGGGATGGAGGTTGCTGCCTGGTTGGGTGCAGCTGAGCCACCCCACCAACACAGCTCCCGGCCCTAGCCCCCCCCTCAAGGAGCGGATACCAGACGCGCTCCCTGCGGTCTGGCATCTTCTCTAGGGGTGGGTGGAGGGAGGTCAGGAGGGGGGTAGACTCCTTCCCTTTAAATTGTTCAGAAATTCTATTCACCACCCCCACTTTAGACTGGGTCTGAAAAAATCAAAATTTAGAAAAAAAATTCTCAAAAGGATTATTTTTAGAAACAAAGTCTTTAGTGGGCGGCTGACAGAGGGCGTAAACAGAATCTAAAAAAAAGTCTTGGTGTCTGACGTCATCACCAGTGTGCGGGATGACGTCATCAGCACAGGTCTCCTGCGGCGGCGAGGAAGACTGGGCTGGTTGGGGAATTTTGTTGTCCGGCGGAGGATCCTGGGGGAACGACGCGCCATGCTGGCGAAAAGAAGCCTTTCTGGCTGGCCTCCATCTTCGCCAGCGCGTCTCCATCACCTCCTCATGGTTCGTCTGCGGAAGAACGTCTGCTGCGTTCATTCTGTCACGTGGGGGGGTCGCAGCTGGCTGCGGGGTTGTTCTTCCAATGCAAAAACGGCTCCGGACGACAGCGTGAAGGTGAGCTTGGATTTATCAAACATAAATCACTCAAACTATCACAAACTCAAACAATAAACAAAAAAAGCAAGCGTGCCTAAAACACAAAAGAAGCTGCTAGTTAGCAGAAGCTAGGACATGGACTATGAAAACTTACTTGGTCAACAAGGGACATGAACCGGTGTGACAAAGACAATGAACGCAGAACGAGTGAACAGAAAGAAAGACTTAAATAACCCAGACCAGGAACTAAAGAGAGTCCAAAAACCAAGCAAAACATGGCCAAACAAAAACATGATTAACACATGACACCCCTTTTTAATCAGAGCCAATAGAAGTTTTTGTTTATGTTAACTTATTTTACATTATTAATCTTTTTTGCTTAGAATATTGTACGTAATAACATGAAATAATTTCAATATTGAATTGATAATGTTACACCTTCATCGTGTGTTTTTGTCTGATTATAATTGTGGTCAAAAATGGAATCATTCAATGATCTTATAAATTTGAAATATCGGTATCGGCATTGGTATGAACAATACTGCCCCTGTAATTACCAGTACTTGCTATTCAATCGATTCCCAAATTTGGAGTATCGCACAAATCTTAGTATAATTTAACAAAAGTGTAGTTAGGACCATGTTACAACAGAAAGTAACCTGATAATAATTAATAAGTAAATTAATAATAGTTTTGACAAAATATCACAACTGGAATACCGCATACGCCAGAGGCCAAATCAGGGGCCTTCGTAACCCATTTTGAAATGGTTGTATTATCATTTATATACCAAAAAATATATTGGCATATATACTGTTATTACAGGAGGCCTCAATAAATATCGTAATATAGATTTTAGGCCATAACATCAACATTCACCTTTTCCTTGTGCAATAGTGCCTGGCAGATAATGTCCTCACAGATGGTTGCTGATGGAGCCAAACAGTGAAGCCGGTAAAAGAGTTCCACGCAGGAAGTGTGCTGTTCTCGACGGTCGGTGTCCAGGTGGCTCCAAAGCACTTGGGCTACCCTCTGGGTCAAAACACAACATCTTCACAACCGCATGCACAGACTTACTCAAGTAGTACAAATATTTCCCAAACCTGATAGAAGTCTGTGCCCTCCTCTATCGCATAAAGCAAAGCAGGGTAAATGGGGGGAACGGTGATCATCTGCAGCTGCCCACTCAGCGGGTTGGAGTCTGACATCTGGTAGCGTCTCCTCTTGTCCTGGATAACCAATGCTAAGGACTGGGAGTGGTTGATGAGCGCCAACAGAGAGGACACGGCTGTGTGTTGAACTTTGTAGTCCCTTGACATGCAGCAGAGCGTCATCAACGACCTGAGCCACATCGGCAAGCTCTCCACATCACCTCCTACACATGAACGACAAACTCTGGTTATATCGCAACTCTTTTCTGTTATTTTTTTCAAGGAACAATCATTTAAAAAGTAAACTTGGATATACTTTAGAGCAGGGGTGTCAAACTCATTTAGATCTGGGGCCACATGGAGAAAAATCTACTCTCAAGTGGGCCAGAATGGTAAAATCACGGCACGATAACTTAAAAATAAAGACAACTTCAGATTGTTTTCTTTGTTTAAAAATAGAACGAGCACATTCTGAAAATGTACAAATCATAATGTTGTTGGGGGTTTTTTACACTTACATGTTGCGGTTAATAATTTATTTGTTGTTATTTCTTTTTCTGAATAAATTATGTGATAATGTTCATCAGTCAACTCATTGGTGTTAATTTTCATCCATCTATCCATCCATTTTCTACCGCTTGTCCCTCAAGTTGAAAAAAATTATATCAAAATCAAATTACAGGATGTTATTTATGTAGTTTGATCATTTTCCTCGACTGATGTATGAACATCATGTGGTTTATTTTGTACATATGTAGCATCATCTATAAAGATACAAAGAATTTATATTGCGACATCCAGTGGACACATTTAGAACAGCTGTTTTTTTTTCATAAAAAAATTTCAGGTTATTTTTTTATACTTAGCAAACTCATCCCGCGGGCCGGTTCGGCCCTCGGGCTGTACGTTTGACACCCCTGCTTTAGAGTAATCAGTGTACAGCTGGTTCAGCAGTATATATTTAGTAGCCACTGAAAAAAGGTCAACGTACAGCCATTATTGTGTCCAAATATATTGTAATGCGGTTGAATGGAGACAAGTTAAATACTGCAGCAGCTGACCATTCAGCAAGGTTAGACATATTTGTGATATAAATTGTTTAAAAATGTTTGCTGTGTTGGTGTCAAAGGGAAACTGTACTTTTTTTGGAATTTTGCCTATCATTCACAATCATTATGTAAGACCTGACGACGAATAGATTTTTAAAAAATGCATTCTAACTTGTAAATAAATGTAAATAAATGTAAATAAATGTCCGCTTACAGAGGAGCCAATGGGAGGTCCTCTATTTCGTCCAAAAAACCCAATAAATGACCATTCAAAAACCACCAACAACACTCCATTTACATTTGGTGATTTGCATATTAACCGAGTGTTAGTGATACTGTTATTATAAGTGCTAAGGCAGATTAACTTTTTAAAAGCGGCGCTGTAATCACAAGCCGGTGTACAATTTCGACATAATCGACTGGCAAGGTGTTTCCTCACTTCCTTGCTCCCTGGAAGTTTATTGTAGATCATAAATCATGCATCTCAACTGGACAGAAGAAGTCTGAAGACGTATTCCAACAAGTTGGTACACTTTGACAGCCATTTAGGACCCGGAAATGTCCAGAACGACACGAAAAAATGGTCCCCCCCCCCCCCACCTTGTTTCTTCGTGAGGATCATGATCATTCTTCATCTAAACATTGTAGCAGTCGGCATCTTAATGACAGCAGACATTGTACAGTAAATTATGTTTTATTATGTTTGTTGTCTTGTAACTCTACAAGTCGACCCAGATTTATGTTTGTCGTCTTGTAACTCTACAAGCCGAACCAGGTTTATGTTTGTTGTCTTGTAACTCTACAAGCCGACCCAGATTTGTGAGACTTCGATGAGAAGCAAAATAGCTTGTAAAATGTTAAATAATAAATGACAGGGTGCTTTACATTAAATTTAACAACAAACCTAATTGCCTTACCAGACACCTATCACAAATATATTTATAATGGCGGTGAATATCACGTCAGGCTCTGGTGGTCTACGGGGTAGAGTGCGCGATCATGAAGTGAAGAGCAGAAAGATGTGGTTTCGATCACCGTCAAACATTTCAGTTTCTTTTATTGGTAATTTTGCCCTAAAAATAATACATCATTTGTTTATCTTGTATTCTTATTCATCCAAAACATACATCTAAATACACTTGGGTTTGAGTCAAATAGTATTCAAATTGTTTACCAAATTTAAAAATCGGGAAAAAAACATGAATCAAAACACGCTGTGCGTACTCAAGTCAATTGTGTCCCCCCAACTTCTGAAATCCAAATTTCGTCACTGGTCATACACCTAATAAGTGGAAGGAGTAGAAGAATACAAATCAACTGACCTGTTTGACCAAACATATCCGTGTGTACATCCAGAGTTTCCTCTTCGCTCAGGTAAACAGGAAAGGTGGTACACTCCAGCAGCAGGTGACAGGTGGCCGTAAAGGCCTGTCGACACGCCTCAGAAATCTCAGCCCTGCCCCGCGGCCTGTAGCCAGCAGCCCAATCCAGACATTGCCCACGCTCTTTTTTCTTCTCGGACAGCTTGGCATCTGACCCAGGCTGAGTTTTGACTTTGTTAGGAGTGAAGAGTTCTGTCAGTTTTTCTTTAATTTCTAATCCTCCTAGGCTTAGTAGTAATGTCTTATTATCCACAGGGGCAGTGGGCTGGGGCTTTTCCTCCTGTCTTCCAACATCCTCAACCTGTACCAGCAGGTGTCTAAACCCCCAAAAGAGAGAAAGGATTAATGGAGAATAGGTACTATTTTTTTCTAAATATAGTTGTGGTCACGTTCTATATGCATTGTACATTGACAAACAATATGTAGCCACCTTGCGGCTATAAACGCCAGGATGTCCTGTAGACATTGGGTTGTGGTGTTGACACTGCCTCCCCTTCTCCACACTCCATTACCAGCTTTGCCATTCCCTTTGGAGCCCATGACAGGCGGGAGATGCTGCTCTGACGGCGAGGCGCTAATCCCCAGCCCGCTGTCCTCTGATCGGAGTGTCGGGTAGACGCCATCTGCAGGCTCTGCCTCAACCCCATCTCTGTTGGACTCTTCATCACGATGGTGACCATTCCTCTCTCCATCACTGCCATCTCTTTCTTCGTCCTCGATATCCTGGTTACGCAATGAGGAAAGGCAATAAAGCACTGAAGAACTTTACACTTGACAGAAAGTGCTGGTCAAACTTTCACCTGAATCATTCTGCCATCCTCCTCTTGCACCTCTAACTCTGTGTCCTCTGTGTGGGCTCCTGTCTCAAAGTCCATGAAGGCCACAGGCATTTGGATCTTACTCAAGACTTTGAAGCAAGCACGCAGGCCTTGTGTAACATCTTCCAAGCTAACAGAGTCAATGTGGCTGCGCAGGGTCCGCAGCATGACGCCCAACATCTCAGGTAGGAAGTGGGACTGGATATCAGCATGGAGCTCCTTTAGAATAACATAGGCCATTAAAAATTATGCTCTTTAGCATTTATTCATCAATTTTGCTCACTGGGATTTGGCTCAATCTTAACACTCGCTACAAAGGAACCTCTGAATTTAACTCACTTATTTATCTATGTATGTATATGCTGTTTTATATTACTAGCATATTACCGTATTTTTTGGACCATAGGGCGCACCGTATTATAAGGCGCATTAAAAGGGGTCACATTATGATTTTTTTTCTAAATCTAAAACACTTCCTTCTTGTCTACATAACATGTAATGGTGGTTCTTTGGTCAAAATGTTGCATAGATTATGTTTTACAAACCATCTTCAAGTCACTTTCTGACTGTCGCTACAGGATGCACCGCTTTGTGGGCGGTCTTATTTAGGTGGCTCTACTTCAACAGCGTCTTCTCCCCGTCATCTTTGTTGTACCGGTGTAGCGTGCAAGAAGTGTCCAAAGATGGAGCTAACTGTTTTAATGATATTCAGACTTTAATTAAATCAATAACGGAGCAGCATCTCCTCATCCGTGGCTCACTAGTGCAACAAAAATACCAGAAATGTGTCCCGTAAAAAACTGTCCAACTGGAACTCTCTAATAACTAAAGTTCCATGGGTGAATTATGTAATACCACTACACCGGTAGTTTTTAGCGCTTCCATAGCGATTCTACTGACAGATATAACTTAGAATTTTATGCTAGTTTATGTTATAAATGGTAACAGCGGAGGATGAACGCCCCATAGCAAGAGAATAGAGAAAAAGAAGAGGCTTATAGACTACAGTGTCTTCTCGGACTACAATGGCGGCGAGCACACATTTTCAGGACTTATGCAGATCCCAAATACACATCAGCAGGTACCAGAAGGTAAGAAAAGTTGCTTTTGCATAATATTGCGAAACAAAACGCCAGATAATGTGTCTGCTAATAGGTACCATTTTGCGGTCCTTATACACACACCATAATAATATCCGTATGTTGAAACACGGTACGTCTGACTTCAATAGCCATAATGCGTACTAAAACATTTTGACCGATTTTTGAGCGCTGTGTGTAATTTTCTATATTCTCAATGGAACATTTAAAGTTTTGGTGCTGTTTACTGGCGTCATCTTGCAGTCTACACGTATCTCTTATGTTATTTTCATCTCTTATGTGCGACTGCCATCTACTGGTTACACTTATCATTACACCATGAACCAAATAAAATAGCTTCAAGGTCGGTAAGCACAACCAGAATTATTGCGTACATTAAGGCGCACTGTCGATTTTTGAGAAAATTAAATGTTTTAAGTGCGCCTTATAGTCCGAAAAATACAGTACTGACATATGTCCATAATTTTTTTCTATCATTTAAACATTACTATTAAATAAACACAGGAAGCTAACAAATGTATTAGTAACTGCTGTGATGGAGAAGGGGTAGGATTAAAAAAGCTTATTTTCAGAATTGAATTGTTAAATTGTAAACATGAAATGTACTCCATTGTAACCCTTGTATGCAAAAAAAACCCATTACCATTACTATTACAGCGAGGAATGGGAATCGAAAACCGGTTCTGTTCCCAGTGTATCAATTCCTTGGAAGCGCTTGCCATTTTGTCTAGCGGTTCTCTTAACTGTTCTTCCGGGTAGGGCTGACGTCACTACGCATCTTGCGTAATGACATCAGCAACATGGCATGTTCTTGGGCGGCAATTGCGCACCAAAGTTTGCCGACATTTTACTAAAAAAGACCGCAACAGCACTACTTTTAATAACTCCAATGCTGCGATTTCATAAGGAGGAGGACATATGAGCAATATACTGAAACATTTAAACATACAGAATGCAATGAATGTCACGTTTTTGAACAGCACCGATCTCATCCCAGGTAGCAGCAGTCATCTAACATAAATACAACATGTACTAACTCACCGCCTATCATGTTAGAGCTATTACCTGTTAAATTGAAATGAATGCCTTCTCATTCAGATGACCACGAGGAGACATATTCTGACTGATTTGGAGGCGGGCATGCAGTAATGTCTCCAGCCTTCACCGCGTCAAAAAAAGAGTACTACTCGGCCAGGAACGACGAATCTCACCAAACAGTGACTAAATTTGTGGTGAAAAGCTTACAACAATTTGCCACATAGATGCTCCTTCGGTAGGTGAATGTTCAATTGTAGTCAGAGAAAAGTTGCATTTTCCTCCAACCACATTTTCTCTGTTATTATAATATACAATTGAAACTCATAAAATTACAATATGGTATAAAAGTCCATTCATGTCAGCAATTCAACTTAAAATGTGAAACTACTATGTGATATTAATTCATTACATGCAAAGTGACATATGTCAAGTCTCTATTTAATACATCTTTAACGATCATGGCACACATTTTTGGTAATTTGTATTTTTTTCCATTAAATTAAGCTCATGACACAGTAAATTATATGATGCGGACACAGTTGCTATTGGGTACTTTTTAATATGCTCCAGCTTTGCAGACTTTGTATGTGTAAGTCATTTGCAACTATAATTATTTGATGTGTGTTTATATTGACAAATGTGCTGTTTTAGACTGCTATACATCTCTAGTTTGTGTGCTATTGTATGGTTAGCTGTTGGGTAGCTACTGGCTCCTAGTAGCCTATAGTCTGCTGTGTTAACCTTTTGTCAATGACTTCATTAAAATAGAAGAAAAGACCAGGCTTGTGTGCTTATTGGAGGACATTTAGATGTTAACTGGCTGTCCAGCTTTGCACAAGTAAAACACGCTGCAGGACTGCTTGTATCAAAGCTAATATCGGAGATTTTAGATGCAAGCTGATATCATTTGATAATTGTTTATTTTTTTTGCTGGTATCAGACCGATCAATACTAAAAACAAAGTAGTTCCTTACCAAAGGAAGAACATCCAGCAGAAAAATGATGAGATTGGACATTTCCGTGACAGATGGAGCAGGACAACTGATGTCTCGAGGTGTAGGCAGATCATCAGCTTTGTCACTATTAAACAGAAACAATAGGAATTATATTAAAAATGCATTAATTTGGCACGTGCATATTACTGGTGTGCTATCTAGAAGGTTAATGCAATATATTGTGTAGTCAATAATGGATAAGTCTGCCTCACCTGAGAGAAGTGCAGAAGCGCTGAGTCATGTACTCCCACAGGTATTCGCTGTTCATGGAGCTCACGAGCATATTCATCGTCTTTATGATCTCGGATGCATTCTTGTTCGCTTTTATCATGCTGTGAAAATGGCGCTAGATATACCACTTATTCCACTCTCAAGCAACAAATGAAATCCAACTTGATATTTTAACCACATCTCCAGCAAAGCATTACAAGCTCAAGAATCTTTCTCTCTGGCACTCGTCGAGGGCGGACGCTCCCTTTTCCTCTCCCTTATCTCTCCTGCTTGCTTCTCTGTTTTGTCTTGTCTTAACTTTCTTGTTGCCTCTTTTTGCGCTGCTCTCTAAAATCTAAACAATGGAATTGATTAACTGGCCTCTCAACGAAATTGACAAGATCTCGGGTTTGGAGGAACCTGCCTGTCTTGACGGAGCGGTTGTTGCTGGACACACGACGGACTCTTGGAAGAAGAGGCGTGCCGCGAGCCTAGCGACCCTTTCAGTGGAGGACGTTCAGGATATCTACCGATTCGGAATTATGACAACAGGACATCTGCTGATTGGAGTAAGTGATGCTCTAGTTTGTCAACAAATTGGAAGATGCTGGCAGCTGTCTCTCATGGACACACTGTTCCGTGACATGGGTCGCGGAACAGAGACACGCTGCATGCTTACACACACGTAAAAACACGAAAAATACAAGCCACACACATACCCCACCCTCCATCCCACGCCTTTGACGCTTCACCCCACATTATATGATGGACGAAGCGGCGCCCGTAGTGGCTGGAAGATTCGGGCCGGATGCCCGCCCCCTTACACCTCTTTCCAAGTCTTGAGTTGTATGCTGTCATTTGTATATCCGCTTTGCTATCAAGGTTTTTTCTCACTCCTGAGACTTTTTCTTTTTTCTCATCCTCCCGCAGAGTCTACCTTTTTCCCACCTTTTACGGGGCGCCATAGTGGCGACCCATCAGCGTTCCTCTTCTGTAACCCTGTACAGTGTTTGTTTTTCCAATCTTGAACTGGTTTGTGCTAAAAACACAATGTTCTTGTACTTGTACAATAACAAGAAATATCCATCCATCCAAAGGAATCAACGTCAACAGCCACCAACGAGGCATACCTCATACTAATGGTCTCGATGTAAGCATTACAATCTGCAAATATGCCTTCGTAAGTAGCCATTCGAGTTACATTTTAATTGCACAGGGTTTGAAGGCTATGTCCCAACAATCTCTTTCCTTCACTAGTTTTTCGATTTTGTGTTTATAATCAAAACTTGACCAAATAATCATCTGCTATTTTTTAAACTTGCTGTAAACATTGTACATTGTAGTGGCTTTTGAAGTTTTGAAGTGGAGTCACGGTGGCCGGTCTGATGACGTTCATGGGCTGTACTTACAGTATTTGTTCTCTGCACTGCCCTCACCTGGCCAACTGGTTGCTTGACAGCCCCGAGCTGGGGATCGCTTTCTCCCCCACCATCTCTCGACAGTAGCTGTAAAAGGCTCGCACCACCTCCAGCAGCACATTGCTCAAGACAGCTGGACCTGGAGAGAGAGATGCCATCCATACAAACCCAATAAAAGAGCAAGTAATTCAATGTTTTTATCTGCTTGTGTGCTGTGCTGCTTACCCAACTCCGGTTTATCCAGCAGGCTGGTAATGATGCGAAAAGGCCTGAGGTAGCCGATCACATTCTCTGGTTTGCTTTCCACGTCTTTCTGTTTGAGGATGTTAATCAGACCCTGGAGCCACGCAGACACCACAACATGGGAAAGAGGGTAACAGGTAAGAAACAAATATTACATGAAGAACTATGTAAACACATTGACCAAGATTTGAAATATTGTTTGCATTACAAGTTGTGTCCAAAACCTGCCATCTTGAATAATCCCAAATAGACACCATTTTCTTTTTGTTTTCTTTTTTTCCCGCAATGGCTGAGGGAATTTTAAGAGGTGTTTCCCATATTAATTTAACTGTTAAGCAATTCAGGCTTAAGCATAATTTGTGTGCAGACATTAAAGCATCTATTGTAGTGCTTTCAAAGTTTACGCATTGCTGATACAATTAATCACAGATTAATCACGCAATTTATTTTCACCCTACATGCATCTTTATCTTAACTGTGGTTACCAGAAAAGCGGCACAGGTTTTTATACCGTCAGTGATTAGGTCAATGCATATGTCAGTGCAAACAAGAGTGAGGAGACTGCGACTGGTGTGCTCGCTGACAAATTTCACTTCATTTTAGATAAAAGCAAAGTAAATTGCATACATTGCATGCACCTTCTTTGAAATATTACTGCAGAATTGTTCAAAATGTGCACTTCAGACTATACTGTTACCAAGTTTTTAGCAAATAAATGACGTGCATTCATGTAAAATATTTAAAAAATGTTTGCATATGACCGGGGCACAACTACCTACTTTTTTAGGGGTATGTAAGGTGCTCCTATCAGCTAATAAAGTTTCTATTGGGTTGCAGCTTCACGTCTCAAGTGAGGTTAATTTTCTTTTTTTAAATAATATATAATAGGTATAATGGGTTTTACAATGTAATAGCGTTCGCTCACCTGAATTTTTACAAGCATCCTCTTGATACATTGACCAAATTGATCAAACTGCCTCTTTGAAAAGCGTTTTTTTTGTTCACCGGATGAGCAGAGGCATATCATGTGTGTATGTTTGTGTGTGGGTGTGGGTGTGCGTGTGCGTGTGCATCTGAGAGAGAGAAAGAAAGAGAGAAATGGGCAAGACACGGAGGCAGAGACACCTAATCACTGATGTGACTCTATTATTGCTTTTATCTAGTGCTGTTGAATGATTAACAATTTAATCAGATTAACACACTTTTGATCTGACATTACTCATGATTAATAACATTTGTGATTAATCATAATTATTCATACTTTGACTTGTGATTAATCACACTTTTGAATTGTGTTTGATCATGATTAATCACACTTTAGAATTGTGATTAATCACACATTTGAGTTGTAATTAATAATGATCAATCACACTTTTGAATTGTGATTAATCATACTTTTAAATTGTAATTAATCATGACTAATCACAGGTTATTACCGGCTTACATAATTAAAATTAACCTAAAAACACACACACAAAAGACACAACTGCAATTTTATTGTGAGAATGTTGTAGAGAAATATTATTTTATTATTTTACTTGAACGCATGTTTTTTATTTGTTAAAAACTTGCCCACAATTTTGTCTCAAGTCCCGTAAAGGTTTATTTTGAAGTGAAATTTGCAAGTGAGCACACCAGTCTCCTCGCGGTTTGCACTGACGTATGCATTGACCTGATCACTGACCATATAGCAACTTGTGCTGCCTTTCAGATAACCATCCGCGATTAAGGTGAAGGAGCATGTACGGTCAAAATAAATTGCGTGATTAACCTGCATATATATAGTACAGGCCTTAAGTTTGGACACACCTTCTCATTCAATGCGTTTTCTTTATTTTCATGACTATTTACATTGTTGATTGTCACTGAAGGCATCAAAACTATGAATGAACACATGTGGAGTTATGTACTTAACAAAAAAAGGTGAAATAACTGAAAACATGTTTTATATTCGAGTTTCTTCAAAATGGCCACCCTTTGCTGCGATTGCTTTATCGCACACTCTTGGCATTCTCTCGATGAGCTTCAAGTGGTAGTCACCTGAAATGGTTTTCACTTCCCAGGTGTGCTTGAAATTCATCGAGAGAATGCCAAGAGTGTGCAAAGCAGTAATCAGAGCAAAGGGTGGCTATTTTGAAGAAACTAGAATATAAAACATGTTTTCAGTTATTTCACCTTTTTTTGTTAAGTACATAACTCCACATTTATTCATTCATAGTTTTGATGCCTTCAGTGACAATCTACAATGTAAATAGTCATGAAAATAAAGAAAACGCATTGAATGAGGAGGTGTGTCCAAACTTTTGGCCTGTACTGTACATGAATTATGCACTATTTTTTTGATTACTCACATGAGTTAACTCGTTATTTTTGACAGCCCTAATTTTATCAATTTACAAACAGCTGTGATTATTAAACTATTTCTGATTCTGATTCTGGTAAATACAGAAAATGCCATGTCGAAACACCTCCCTGCTCATTGCCTCTTCCAGCATTGCATACCCACTTTTTGCAGCACTGCGTTTGACATTCTGACAATAAAATGGCATCTGTGTCAAAAGATTGGGATCGTTTTTAAAGTTAAATTAATCATGCAAGCAAGTAATTAACTGTGATTAATCACAATTAATCAAGAATGGAATTATTGTAATCAGATGTTTAAAATATATTGTTTGACAGCACTAATTTAATCTTACTTGGAATTTTTCATCAAATCAAACATTTTTGTTCAACACTTGAGTGAGGTACCTGCACAATAAAACCGCAAGAGTATTTGTTGAAGTAATACAACATGTGCTCCTCCGATGAAGTAGACAGGGTCGGATGTGGTGCAACCATTTCCCCTTTTGTGTCTGTGCCTGAAAAAAAGGCAATGATATGTAATTAAAACAGAAATTACAACAAACTGAGAAAACCAGAAATGGACTAAACATTACCACAGATGTAGCTTCGAAAAATTGACTCATCACCAGTGTTGGGACTAACGCGTTACTGTAACGCCGTTTCTTTCGGCAGTAAATAGTAATCTAATGTATTATTTTTTATATTCAGTAACTCAGTTACCGTTACTGCGTTATTTTACGTTATTTTTTATGTAGTATCGGCTAGAAACTGAGAAGATCTGAGTGTGTTTTATTGGAGCGCTGCGGAAGAGGCGACAAGGAAGAGGCGCGCCGCGCGCTGTATGTGTGTGTGTGTGGGAGGGGGCTTGTCTGTGTTTAATAACAAGACGTCATGGCGAAGCCCGAAGCCGAGTTTCTTAACATGAAGATATTCTCATTAATTTTCTTTTGTCGACCACAAAGAAAAGAACATTTTAGTTAAATGTAAGTTGTGTCTTGAATCAAAGATCCTATCTACTGCCCAAAACAGCAATTTGAATCTGCTGAAACAGCTACAAAAGCAACATGCTCCTAAGCAACAGCGGCTGGATTTTAACGAGGCACTGCACACTGAAGGTACACACACACTGTCAATTCTCTTATATACTGTTGCTCTTTCATTCTAGACTTCTAGAGTGTTTGATTATCACATCATTCTTAATGTATAGACTATAAAGTTCACAAACATAAAGAGGGATGCTAGTGGGCCAGGCCAATCTTTCCTTATCTCTAAACTAAAACTGGGGAAATGTGTAGAGTGTTCTGGGCTTCAGACATGATTTTATTTCAGAATTACTTGAGAGAAAAAAACGCCTGGTTAGGCTTTGTGTATGTAGTGTGTGCCTTCCTTGGTATACAGCTATGTTGTTATTATGCTGTTTGTTACTTATGTATCCAATCCAATCCAATCCACTTTATTTATATAGCACATTTAAAAAACAAAATGTTTCCAAAGTGCTGCACAACAATATTAAAAACAATATTCAAATATTATCCTTAGCTCCACCAATGACTGAATAAAAACAAAAAATAAGTACATATAAAACCAATATAAAAAGAATATAAAATAAATATGATTAAAAACGATTTTAAAGGGTAAAACCAATTAAAACAGTAAATAGAAATCTACATTTTAAAAACACAGAGGACAACAGAGGATCACACAACTCACGTAGTGTTAAAAGCCGGAGAATAAAAAATGTACAATGTATGTTATGTTGCAGCTATTTAAAATAGTTTTGTCAATTTGCTTTGTCCTGAAACTAATTGGCCCTTTGAAACATATCTTTGTCTTTGTGTGTTGTATGTAGACCACATTGCTTAGCAGAGTTCAGTGATGCAAATGCATGTCAAGTTGATCAACAGATTGTATTATTCTCCAGTGCAACAACAGTACTGAAATGAAGGCTAAAAGGCCTTTAAAGGGGGCTTTAAAATAATAAAAATAAAAATATTTATATAAGTAACTTCATAGTTACTTTTCACAGTAATGCATTACTTTTTGGTGTAAGTAACTAAATTAGTAACTGGGTTACTTTTGAAATAAAGTAACTGTAACTAGTTACTGGTTTTCAGTAACTAACCCAACACTGCTCATCACACATCAGTTACCTAGGAGCCATGCGTAGAGACGCCTGTTGAGGGACATGTCTCTGCGGAGCAATGTAAGTGACGCCGCGGAAACCACCCTGGTCATGTCATCTGTGCTCATAACAATACTGGTCTCTGCTGGGTCCTGAACACAAACAATGCAAAAATGTGTTGTGTTTGTTTGCTTGTGTGTTGTCCACAGAAAATAATAATGAAGTTATTGTTCAGAGTTTACCTACCAGGCATTTGGCAAACGGGAAAAAGAAGAGCAGGATTTCAAGCATGTTTCTCTGCACCAGCACATTTGAGTCTTGCAAGGAAAGACACACAGACCTCACCTGAAGACAGACAAGAGACTATATGTTGAAACAACCGACTACGTTGCAGAATTCATGTCGCAGAATACCAGCAAACGCCCTCACCACCAAGCGATGGTCGTAGCCGAGCATGTGTTTCTGCTGTTGCAAGGCTAAGTTGCGGTCGAAGTGTGTGACAATAAAGACAGTGGCGGGCAGTCGTGCTATCGGACTGACAAGTATGGAACCCCAAAGCGCTCCATAGAAGACCTGCTGACCCACCAGCAGAGACAACTTAAGCAGCAAGGCATCAGTCCTGCACAAAGATGTCAAAACATTATACAGAATCTCGCAAAAATGAGAACACCGCTCACATTTCAGCAATCATTTTTCTCAAGGGACAATAGTACAGAAATGAAGAGTGGACATAGTATATTGAGTAGTCAGTGCACAGCTTGTATAGCAGTATTACTTTACTATGTACTGTCTAAATAGTTAGAACACAAGTAAGTACCCTGTCCAGGTGAGTTTGTGGAAGTTCACAACGCAACAGTAAATGTTGTAAATCATTGTCCCCTCAATGAACCACAGCTACCCAGTGCCGACAGCTCTCATACAGCTCCAGATTGCTTGACTGTAGACAGAACACAACTATCTTGTTCCGCACTTGTTGGCAGTAGGAATGTAACGATAGGAAAAATTCCGATCTCGGTTACTGTGACCCAAATTGTCACGATTATCATTATTATCTACCACCTCATGGACCTGTGACTGTTAATGGAAATGAAATTGATGAAGTTAATGAATACATCTATCTGGGGCAGAGATTTAGCCTGAAAGAAAAGAGTCAAGAACAGGAGATAGGGAGGAGAATCAGATTGGGCTGGTGCCAATATGGAAAACTGAGCAACATCATGAGAGGAGAAATACCGTTAAGCCTAAAAAGAAAGGTCTTTAATCAATGTGTTTTACCAACCATGACATATGGAGCTGAAACCTGGGCATTGTCAAATAAAATGGAAAACAAAATAGCAGCAGCACAACACAACATGGAAAGAAATATGCTCGGAATCACATATAAAGACAGAAAAACAAATGAATGGGTGAGAAAACAAACGCAAGTCCAAGACATTATGAGAACTATCAAATTAAGTAAGTGGAAGTGGGACATATCAGTAGGGGAACAGATAATAGATGGACTTCCCTAATGACATCATGGAGACCCATGGATGAGAGCAGAAATAGAGGAAGACAAAGAGTGAGATGGCGAGATGAAATAGACAAATATTGGGGAACAGTGCAGTGGCAGGGAGCAGCTAGAGATCCTTCACTATGGCAGAAACATGCTGCGGCTTTCGTCCTGCAGTGGACTGACAACGGCTGATGATGATGATGATGATGATGATGATCGTTATTATCGCGGTATTGTTAAATGTGCTCATAATGTATTCATACACAAACTGAACTCTTTTAAGCAAGTTTTATTTAAAAAAGAATAATAATAATAATAATAGGTTTATTGGCAACACTAAATTGGCCCTAGTGTGTGAATGTGAGTGTTGTCTGTCTATCTGTGTTGGCCCTGCGATTAGGTGGCGACTTGTCCAGGGTGTACCCCGCCTTCCACCCGAATACAGCTGAGATATGCTCCAGCACCCCCCGCGACCTCAAAAGGGACAAGCGGTAGAAAATGGATGGATGGATGACACACAAAATACAAATGTAATATTGTTCTGGATTCTTACAAAACAATGTTTTATTTTAGTGTTTAAATGTTTATTTTTTTCCATTTGAATTTGTAAAAAAAAATATTTTTAATTCATAAAGAAAAATAGTGTGTTCACCATGCTTAATGTCTAGTTTTGTGATGTCACAAGGGTTTACTTTCTGTTGTAGACATGTTTGTCTTAATAAAGTTTTTTAAAAAAAGGGAAAAAAAGTAAGTACTGTATGTACGTCAGAGGCTGACGTATGTATGTATTAATTTAAAACACCTAAAAGCAAACAAGTCAAGCTGGGGTGACAGTAGTGATATGAGACCTTGACTATCGTAGGGTTGAGCAACCTACGTGCTCTTTGCTTTTCTCTTCACTCCGAGAGAGAGCCATATATCCAGCCATTGCAGACGGCTTTGTGCCCGGAGCTTTATTCAAAGGAAATAAAGCCTTACAAATTTTTTAGACTGCAAAAGGTCAACTTATTTATTTTGTATTAATGTGTGTCTGTAATAGTGAATGTGTGCATCAATGTACCGATATTAGTTATTTCTGTTTTTGTGAACATTTGCATCCATCCATCCATTTTCTACCGCTTGTCCCTTACGGGGTCTCGGGGGGTGCTGGAGCCTATCCCAGCTGCACACGAGCGGAAGGCGGGGTACATCCTGAATAAGTCGCCACCTGATCGCAGGGCCAACACAGATAGACAGACAACATTCACACTCACATTCATTCACTAGGGCCAATTTAGTGTTGCCAATCAACCTATCTCCAGGTGCATGTCTTTGGAGGTGAGAGGAAGCCCGGGTACCCGGAAGGCACCAACGCAGTCACAGGGAGAACATGCAAACTCCACACAGAAAGATCCCTAGCCCAGGATTGAACCCAGGACCTTTGCATTGTGAGGCACGTTATTTGAAAATGTTTACTTCTGTAAATGATTAATGGGATCTTCTGTTTGACTTTTCTGTTTGTTTATTTTTGCTGTGCAGAACAATCAAAGAGGACATGGACTTAGACAATGCAATTTAAAGGACAACAGACAAAAAAAAAAGACACAAAACACATATATACGAGTTTGGATGATCATTTAAAAACAAAGTATTTTTATAACCTATATAAATAATAAATAAATAAATAAACGCACGCGCTGAAACTGCAGTTGTTGTGATTAATTTATTCTGCCTTTCCCAATTGATATCCCACTCATAATTTACAATTACTGGCGATTATGCAAGCAATTTGACAAGATTAGAAAAGTACATCAATTGTGAATGACATATTCATGAAGTAACTGCTAAATAAGATTGTGTGGTGTTGCTGTTTGAATAGACCGTGAGGACTCTTTCTGGGACATCATCAGGATTGTCATTGTGTTTTTAAAGGTACATGACCCACTACAACAACCATTCTCAGGCATAAAAATAAATTCACCATTAACTACTAATCAGGATAACAGCTTTAAAAAGCTTGTCAACACCTGACACATATTAATGACAACCATCTCCTATGATAAGTGTAGCTCTTAGCCGCTTCCTCCAAAATAAGGTGAATGACCAAGAGAACACAAAAAAAAAACTGCTGGAGGACTCTCACCATGGGCTCAGTCTTTGGAAGAATGCAGCCCCAGAATTGAGACACAGCTATTGTGTTACATTCCTCCAAGTACAGATCGATCACTCCGTGCAATCTGTGCAAAATTGTATATCTTAGTTGCTCAGACAGTAATGGGTTTATATAAGTTTAGATTGTGGTATGTCATTTCTTAAAGGGGAATTTTGCCTATCATTCGCAATCCTTGTGGTCGATCCACAAGGATTGTTCTGCCAATCAATACCTCAATGCTAACCAGGGGAAATCCCACTTCAACGACTGTCTTTGGTATTGACAGTAGGATTGCTTGTTTGCATCTCAACAGTTGTTTTTCTCACTACGATAGGTTAAAACCATCCTTGCCCAGGCGCACCCTCCTGGTATTGGAGGATAAATATTTGGGGTTTGGGCACCAGCCGGACCAATCTAAGTCTATGAGCATGAACTGATGAAGCCTACTTGGATGGGAGGCGAAACAGCTTCTAAGACAAACCAAATAGTCAATTGCGATTAATTGAATGCCTTGAGATTAAATGTGTCTTGTTTTCATGTTAGCTCTCCAGCTAGCTAGTCAGCTAGCGCGAGTCGGTCCTTGAGATTTCAAAGTGCTGTTATCAATCAGTTTTTTCCGATAATTTAATTAAAACAGTAATAGTAACCAACAGAAGTTTTACGTGGTTATCATTAGTACTTTTTATTGTTACATCCCTAGTTGCCAGTTATTTAGACGAATATGGTTGTGTGTTTGTTGAGTCCTTTAATGTGTATACAAATTGTGCTATATTCTGAATTGAAATTAAAAATTACTTTCTCAAATTCCACTTTAATTCCATGAATTTGAATTAAGGTTGCAAACAGAAGGTACATTAAAATTCCAATTCAAATGCAAGGAAGTAGAACTGAAATTCCATTACATTTTAATTAATAATTTCTCTGTATTCCAGAATAACGTACTCACCCATTTTCTCAACCGATTCAAACAGTTTCAAAGTCAAAATATCCAACACATTCAGGATATTTAGCACTCTCATTTGCATGCTACATACCAGCATGCTAACAGTTAATATGCTAACCAATTTTGTTAGTAAAAAAATACAAGTCAAGGATATTGTTACTTAGCGCTACTGTCACAGCCCGATCCATTTGGTTCACAAAATGATCTATTGATAACGTCAAATAAGCAATCACCACAGTTTAAAAAATACAATTCATTAAAATGTTCATTATTCAAATTTGAAACTGCCCTTTTTATATTACATTTGGCTATAAGTGACATATTAATGGTTACTTTGCAGTAACTAAATAAGCTTACTTTTCACGCTAATAATTAATGTGCCGATTTTTTTTTTTTGCTATTCAAATACTTTAAATATAATATAAGTTGTTTTTTTGTAATATATTTATGCCTCAAAGTCATAAAACTGTAGTAACCCAGCAGGAAGTTCTTGTGGATCGGGCAGCTCTGTAAATTGGGCAATGACAGGCACTATCTGTCTGCTGAGTGTCAGCTTGTTAGCCAATTTGTCGGTATATAACTAAAAGTTATGAATAATGTTATTTTCAAATTAAGAAAAATGGTGGAAAAATAATGTATATTCCTGAATGCTTTACTTTATACAATCATCTAAAATAAAGGGAATTTGTGTTTAAATATAGTGGTTGTGAAATATTTTTAGTACAGCCGTCCCTCGCCACATCACGCTTCAAAGTTTGCGGCTTCACTCTATCACAGATATTTTGGGGCTGAAATTTTTTTTTGTTTTGAAACAAATTCTACATGTTTTTGGACTATCAGGGGTGTCCAAACCTGTTTCACTGGGAGTAGCAGATATAAAAATCTGAATATTCGGGAGCCATTTTGATATTTATCACTTTCAAAACCAGTGTGTTATATAGATTTTTAAAAGAAAAAGAGCCTGCATGTCAGCTTTGTGTTATCAATGACAATATTTCAACTTTTTCCTGTTACATTACACCTGTTTTCTCATTTATTTAAATGTTTATGCGGTTTTTTTTGTTAGTAGTTGTATTTTTGAATGTGCTGCTGTCCGTAGCTGCGGGCCAAAAATGGATCCCGGGCCACACTTAGGACACCCCTGGGCTAGATTCAGCATTGTCAAGCATAAAATGGCTTAATGAAATAAAAACAATAATAGTATTGTAGTATTGACAACAAGATGAGACCAAACCAATCAGAGCATGCTGTTCAGTACCGTGGCTCGGCCTGAGGCA
Source organism: Entelurus aequoreus (assembly GCF_033978785.1). Classification (NCBI taxonomy): domain Eukaryota; kingdom Metazoa; phylum Chordata; class Actinopteri; order Syngnathiformes; family Syngnathidae; genus Entelurus; species Entelurus aequoreus. The sequence continues at coordinate 15,619,498 of NC_084744.1, read as the reverse complement.
ACAGTCCTAAATTATATTAAACAAGTGTAAAGATGATTATTTGGATATTTTTCATGTCAAGAGGGTGCTCATAATATTAAATACGATAATTAGAAGGTTTGATCTCGCTATAAAAATATTAAGATTTATATTGAATAATTCCTACTTTGTAGAAATTAATTTACCATCATCAGGCTTGCAACCAATTATTAGCGACAAATGAGGGATTACAGTGTTTAGGCCAAAACCTTTGTTTAACGTTACAAATTATACCTGCTACTCGGTTAAAAGGGATTTCTCTGAATTGCAATTTATTTAATTCCACTTCCCATCACTGAAATTCAACATTCAGTCAGGTGAAGCCAATTCAATTCAAATGCTTCAAATTAATTTAAGTTACAAATTTTACACAGGCCTGATTCACGCACAGTGAATCTATTGTGCTATAGACTCGCTACTCTAAAGTATATCCAAGTTTCATTTCTTTATTATTGTCCCTTGAGAAGATTAAGTATGATAAAACAGGGTTGCTGAAGATGAGATATGGTGCATCAGGAGAGTATTCACAGATTTTCACTTTTTCAACATTTTATGTTACAGCGCTATTCCAAAATGGACTAAATTAATTTTTGTCCTCACAATTCTACAGACGTACCCCATAATGTGAATGTGAATTTTTTTTAGTTGAATTTTGCAGATTTATAAAAAATAAAAAAACTCAAAAATAACATGTACATAAGTATTCACAGCATTTACTCAATACCTTGTTGATGCACTTTTGGCAGCAATTACAGCCTCAAGTATTTTTGAATACAATGCCAGAAGCTTGGCTCACCTATCTTTGGGCAGTTTCTCAACCTCTCAAGCTCCATCAGGTTGGATGGGAAGCGTTGGTTTTCATCCAGGATGTTTCTGTACATTGCGGCATTCATCTTTCCTTCTATCCTGACTAGTCTCCCAGTTTCTTCTGCTGAAAAACATCCCCACAGATGATGCTGCCACCACATTGCTTCACTGGGGATGGTATTGGCCTGGTGATGAGCGGTGCCTGGTTTCCTCCAAACATGACGCCTGGCATCCACGCCAAAGAGTTAAATTTTTGTCTCATCAGATTTTGTTTCTCACGGTCTGAGGTGCATTTTGCAAACTTTTTACTAAAAAATGGCTTCCGCCTGGCCACTATAACATTCAGGCCTGATTGGTGGATTTCTGCAGAGATGGGTGTCCTTTTGGAACGTTATTCTCTTTCCATAAAGGAATGCTGTAGCGCTGACAGAGTGACCATCGTGTTCTTGGTCACCCCCCTGACTAGACAAAGATGAATGCAGCAATGTACAGAGACATCCTGGATGAAAACCAACAAAACTTCCCATCCAATCCGGTGGTGCTTGAGAGGTGCTGCAAAGAGGAATGGGCGAAACTGCCAAAAGATAGGTGTGCCAAACTTGTGGCATTGTATTCAAAAACACTTGAGGCTGTAATTGCTGCCAAAGATGCATGAACAAACTATAGTGCAAAGGCTGTGAATAGTATGCATGTGTCACTATGTACATGTGATATTTCAGTGTTGAATACCCCCACATTGACATTATGGGGTATTGTGTGTAGAATTTTGAGGACAAAATGGATGCATTCCATTCTGGAATAAGTGAAGCGCTAGGAATACTTTTCGGATGCACTGTAGTGTAGATCTGGCTAACAGACTATAAAGTGCAGTATACCTGTCATTGACCTCCAGTCCCTCCTCCAGGCCCGGTAGTAGTCCTGTTATAAGGGCCTGAAGACTGGGCAGCAAAGCCTTTTGCAATGGAAGATAGTAACGCTCATACAGTGTGAGCAGGACAGGTTTCACTGCTATAGCCGCGTGGCCTAACAGCGGGAACAAGCCAGAGCTAAAAACACACAAACATACAGTATGCACGATGTAATAAAAAATGTGTTTCTCTCCATTTTAAACCTTTTAGCTTTTTCCTTTACCTGTAAATGAACAAATCCTTGGCAAGCCATTTCGTTCCGATGATTTTGAAGATGACCTCGTAGGTCTCTAGAGCCTTGAGGTGTACGCCGCTGGGTAAGGCCGGGTGCAGGCACTGGGCCAGACGTTTGCCGATAATCAGCCTCTTAGGCAAGAGGGAGTAGCGCAGGTTACTCTGCAGGGCCTAACAGCAAGGGACAAAAAAATTAATCATTAAATAATTAATACAATGTGTGTGCTTTTATACCTAAAGTGCAGTACATTCAAGCACTCTTGGTAGGGGTAGGCCTGGACCTGGCACAAGCACACGCATTATTGTATAATCAAACATGCAATTTCGGGAAAAATCGCATGAAAGTGCTGAAAAGATCAAGCTGAACCTAAATGTTAACTCGTACCACGCTATTTACATATAGCATCAAGTAGCAAAATATATGACTCAAAGGTTCAAACCTGCAAAATAAGCTAAAAAAACTGCATACTAACAGTTAGTGTGCGTCAAGTATCAAAATATATGTATCTGAGGTGTATGCCTAGAAAAGCAGCTGAAAAAAATAGCATGCTAAATTGGGGTGTCCCTATAAGTGTTGTCCCGATACCAATATTTTGGTACTGGTACCGTTACTAAAATTATTTCGATACTTTTTGGTACTTTTCGCTACTTTCCTAAATAAAGGGGACCACAAAAAATTGCATTATTGGCTTTATTTTAACAAAAAATCTTAGGGTACATTAAGCATATGTTTCTTATTGCATGTTTGTCCTTAAATAAAATAGTGAACATACAAGACAACTTGTCTTTTAGTAGTAAGTAAGCAAAGAAAGACTCCTAATTAGTCTGCTTACATATGCAGTAACATATTGTCATTTTCCATTCTATTATTTTGTCAAAATTATTAAGGACAAGTGTTAGAAAATGAATTATTAATTTACTTGTTCATTTACTGTTAATATCTGCTTACTTTCTCTTTTAACATGTTCTATCTACACTTCTGTTAAAATGTAATAATCACTTATTCTTCTGTTGTTTGATACTTTACAATAGTTTTGGATGATACCACAAATTTGGGTATCAATCCGATACCAAGTCGTTATAGGATCATACATTGGTCAGATTCAAAGTCCTCATGTGTCCAGGGACATATTTCCTGAGTTTATAAACATAATATAAATTTTAAAAAAACGAAAGAAGATGTTGTGATGCCAAAAAATATTGACGCAATCATAGTAGTATCGACTAGATACGCTACTGTACTTGGTATCATTACAGTGGATGTTAGGTGTAGATCCACCCATGGCGTTTGTTTACATTTTGACACCGGTGAGCTACGGTGTGTAGTGAAACATGTTTAGCTATTCCTCGTCCTGTAGGGATGATACTTGTAAGAAACTTACTTTATTTGTCGCCATGGAGGCGAGGATTAGTGATTTAGAAGTACCGTATTTTTCGGATTATAAATCGCAGTTTTTTTCATAGTTTGGCCGTGGGTGCGACATATACTCCGGAGCGATTTATGTGTGAAATTATTAACACATTAACGTAAAAAAATATCAAAAAATATTATTTATCTCATTCGCGTAAGAGACGAAGCAAATGTCAGCAATCGTCACACACACGTCAGCAGTCGGCGGGGGAGGGTCATGGCAGAAGTGCATTGTGCGTCATGGCAGAAGTGCATTGTGGGTTATGGGATGCTAACTGCTACTATGTCCGTAGCTATTAAAATGGATAATTTCAACATTGCCGGTAACTTATAAAAACTGAGAAGGGCTGAACAAAAATGGCAGCGAAAAGGAAATCATATACTGCAGATTACAAGCTGGACGTAGTGAAATATGCAGCAGAAAACGGCAATCGAGCCGCAGAAAGAAAGGAAGCGGCGCATACCAGGAGCAAAAACGAAGAAGATTTCATCGGATTTAGCGATCAGGAGTGACCGATTGTTTGGTAAACGTATAGCATGTTCTATATGTTATAGTTATTTGAATGACTCTTACCATAATATGTTACATTAACATAATATGTTATAGTTATTTGAATGACTCTTACCATAATATGTTACATTAACATACCAGGCACGTTCTCAGTTGGTTTTTTATGCGTCATATAATGTACACTTATTCAGCCTGTTGTTCACTATTCTTTATTTATTTTAAATTGCCTTTCAAATGTCTATTCTTGGTGTTGGATTTTATCAAATACATTTCCCCCAAAAATGCGACTTATACTCGAGTGCGATGTATATATGTTTTTTTCCTTCCATTTTCGGCCGGTGCGACGTATACTCCGGAGCCGTTTCAGTGTCATAACTTCACCTTTATCGTTAGTTTTTAAGCCAAAATGCGTCAGGTCTCCCGTTTCTGTCTACACACTGTGTCTGCTTGTAAGTACTCCGTGATTGTGCATTACAGAACATGCTCGTCTGCTTGTAAACCAGCAATGACACGACTTGACAATGACGGGGGCGTGGGGCGGGGGCGGGGCCGGGGGTGTGGCGGACCGGTACTTTTAGAGGCGGTATAGTGCCGAGTATGATTCATTAGTATCGCGGTACTATACTAATACCGGTATACCGTACAACCCTAGTGTGGAGAAAACCAGGCAATGCTCATCACCTGCTCAATACAATCCCAACAGTGAAACAAGGTGGTGGCAGCATCATGCTGTGGGGGTGTGACTGGTTGCAATTCAAGGAAAGATGAACACATCCAAGTACAGAGATAACCTGGAAGGAAACCTCTTCCACAGTGCTCAGGACCTCAGACTGGGCCGAAAGTTCACCTTCCAATAAGACAATGACCTTAAGCACACAGCTAAAATAACAAAGGGGTGGCTTCGGAACAACTCTGTGACCATTCTTGACTGTCACAGCCAGAGCCCTGACCTAAACCTAATTGAGCAACTCTGGAGAAAAATGGCTGTCCACCATTGTTTACCATCAAACCTGACAGAAATGGAGAGGATCCCCAAATCCAGGTGTAGAAAAGTTGTTGCATCATTCCCAAGAAGACCCATGGCTGTACTAGCTCAAAATACAAAAAATACTGAGCAAAGGGTCCAAATACTTATGACCATGTGATATTTCAGTCTTCTTCTTCTTCGTTTGCATATAGATGTTGATGTTTATTAGAGGTGTAAGCACTATACAGCTGGGCAAGTGTTTAACAGCCAACTGACCAAGCTCTCGTCCACAGCTGCCAGACCATGATTCCCGTTAGGATGGCGGTATAGATGGGACAGGATTTTATGATGTGGTCTGCCGTCTGCTCCTCTGCACCACACGCGCATGCCGCAGATAAAGCCATACCCCATTTGAACATAGTTGAGCGGAAGAGGCCGACGCCAGTACAAAGGCGATTAAGCCTGACCCAAGCAGGCCTCGGAAAGCATATTCCCGGTGGTGATGTACTGGCCTCAGGGACATTTCAGTCTTTCTTTTTTAATACATTTGCAAAAATGTCCTCATTTCTGGTGGGTTTTCTGTCAAGATGGGATGCTGAGTGTACATTAACGAGAAATAAAAGGAACTTTTTAATTATTTTAGTAAATGGCTGCAATGAAACAAAAAGAGAAAAATGTAAAAAGGGTCTGAATACTTTCCATCCCCACTGTAATTGTGATGAATGTTTCTCATGTGGTATCATGCCCACGAGGAAGGAGGTTTATACAACTTCATAACATTTTTCTCATGCTTGTTACTGAAGAAACAGGCTCTGGAGACACATACTACTGTTAGATGATCATTTAAAAAAGTCACGTTTGCATACTCAGGGGGACGTTTAGGAATGTTACGGGCTGTTTAAAAATTGCCTGTTCAGTTAACAGGTTTTGTGAAGTTTGACAATTTGACCCAGGAACCGATTATACTATGTCCTATTGATCCTATTGATCAATGTCTTCCATGCGTCACCTAGTACCTTGTTTAGCTTGCCCAAAGAGGAGATGAGGTCCGCCCATTCGCTCGAAGATTCAAAGTTTCGCAGCGCCTTCTCTATGACTGAGGCATAGTTACGATATCGGTAGTCGTTCTGCAGTTCTATCTCCTCGGGATCCATGACGCGAGTCAGTCGGAGGGCAGCATGTTCTCACAAATCGGTCTGCAAAACAGCAAACACACACACAAGAACGTTTTCAGTAAAAAGAGGCGTGGATCAAACTCAACTTCTCCTGTTCACGTGCCTCTGGGGCTTGTTTTTGGTAAATAGAATTAGGCGATGCATGTGAGAGAGAGCGAGAGAGTGCAGTTAAATGGTGGCTGCAAGATTAGAGAGAAAAAGGGACGAGGGACATCTGGATTCTGAGGTTTAGGCTTAGGAGGACAAGCTTCATTTCTCCCCCGAAAGACATGGAAAAATTGTTGTTCATTGATGGGAATATTTCATGTAGTTTGCTAAATCAAGCAACGATATCTTGGCAACGTTCTTTAGGCTAATTTAATTTGTATGTTTGTGTTAACCATTTTAATTTTTATTTAGGCTGTGTTGAATGAATTTTGTGAAATTTGCCAGAATTGTTCCTTTATTATCTGTTCCTTAACTTTGCCTAAAAAAGAAAAGGTACACAAAAGAGTGTCAGTTTGAAAACAATATAAAATGTCATTCTTTATTCCACATGTGGTAACATACATAAACTAATGCATTCCTTTATGTTTAAGATTTCGATTTGGACCACTGATTTTCAATGTGTCCACCGAATGGCACGACTGTTTCCCATACAAAGCATGTAGCAAAATGTTTTCTGCAGCGTGGCTTGCTACTGAAATGAAAATATAAAAAAAAAAAGATATATCCTTTATATATTCGCGATTATGGTCAAACTGCAATATTTGAAGCGTGATGTGGCGACGGACAGTAGTGTGTTTGGGTTGCTTGTTTTTTTTCAAATTAGTTTGTTTGACAGAAAAACTGAAAAAACTGTGACTTTACGTAAATATACTGCCTTTTGGAATGTTAAAATCCCTAAACCCCTAAATATAACTACTCATTGATATGTAATATTTTGTGCCAGGTTCTGTTTTAGTAGAACAGTAGAAAAATATTATGCAAAAAAAATGCATATTGCTGCCAATCATTGACCCACATCAGAGCTTAATAACAATAGTAATAATAATAAGGAAAAAATACATCTGTAATTTATGGAGAACATTTTTTTTAAATCTTAAATAAAAACATATAAGAGAAAATTGATGTTGTAATAATATACTGAATATTTCAGACAACAGGCAATTAATTACGTGTTATTTTATTGTTGTTCAAAAATCTGATTTATAAGTTTTGCTTGTTCTTGCTCCATTTTGGACACACAATATGTTACTTTTTTTGAAATATCACTAATGTTTTTTGTTTTTTTAATGATGATTTTGTATTTGGGATATTCTTTTTTTCTATGTGAACTGTGTAGATGGAGAGTATTTTTAGTTTGCTGTGTCTAAAATAAAACAATAAAGAAAAATAATAAAGCCTAAAATTAATTATTACTTTATATGTATATTTCTGCCTCATTTACATTTAAAATATTGATTTATTTAAAGCACAGCTATCAAACTAAAGGTCCAGGGGCCAAATCTGGCCCGCTACGTCATTTAAAGTGGCCCACGAAAGCCTTGAAATAATATGTGACCATAAAAGTATTTCATCTTTTCTTACAAAATGTATTTGTTCTTTCTATTTTGACATACAAAATACAGACATCAAATGCAATATGCAATTGCATATATTTTTAACGTTGATTTTATCTAATATTATATCATAATATTAGATAAAATATATTAATCCATCTTGCTATGGTCTGGATTGTCTGCTGATCCTTAGCCAGTGCAGGATGGATGGATATATACAATATCTGGGTACTGTAAACCAATGTTCTCTCTAATTTTTCATGTGTGTGAGCAAATGCACAAACTCCCAGAGCATTCAGTGGAGCACATGTAAGCAATATCAGACGTGCACACTGTGGCCACACTAGCGTCACACCTGTCCCAAACCTGACATCATAACAATTTAAATGTTTTATTAAAATTATTTTCTGATATAAGTGATTTTGCCCCCTTACAATGACAATAACAAAAAAACATGTTTTTCATGACCTATGTGCTAGTATTGTATGTCTGGCTGCGGGTCCTGCCTTTAAAAGAAATGTTACCCCTTTCAGAGATTACATTTAGTTCCTGTAACTTTCTGTCTGTAAAATACATCTTTTTATTAGCATTTATGAAATATAGTGACATCATTTCATGAATAATATCCTTAGATTAACATCCTTAATAAATGGCAGTAAAATAAGCACACATCCGATTGAGGAGTCAGAGTCTTACAACCTGGCATTTACACAATGTGTGGCGTTGGGGTTGTCCGACTTTTTGTGTGGCCATAAACGCAGCACTGGCTAAATGCCATGAGTGCGTGTGTTGGTGCAGGTGAGACAGAGCGAGCGGCTTCAGTTTTTCTAGATAAAAGTTTTTTACTCATGTTTTTGGTGTGGTTTTTGCTCAATAAAGTGATTGATGGAATTCCTGTCCGTAAAGTGTCTCGACAGACGATAATTGAACTGTGTTGACAAAGATTGTTTTATTCATTGGGGCCACTCTTGTTCTCACCTGTCACTCACAGAGTTGCATTGCAAAATCATACAGAATAAATTGTAATGTGGTTATTTTGTTTAGAGTTCAGATGGGATTTTTGATTTTCTGCGCGGCATTAATTTGCTGTGCGCAGAGGACGCGTACACTGCAGACCTTGGAGGGAACTTTGCTGTAAAAATTGAGTTGTTAAAGCCCAAGTGCAACTCTTTCTTCAAGTGTGCATGCGAGTGTGGATGAGTGGATTTGTGCATGTATGAAGGGTCCTAGTGAGCAAAGTATGATTGTCAATCGTGATTTTAACTGTAAAATTCAATAAAATATATTTGGAAAAAAAAAAAGTATAATATTGTTTTTAATATATACAGTAATGTGCTGTAAAAAACAACAACATAGATTTTAAGGTTAAATTGTGGCGATTAAGCTGCCAGTTTTTTTACGGCAAAATCGAAAATTGTTTTGTTTACAGTATATGTAAAAATAAATAATTAAATGCATAGAAAATGATATAATAATATCATGAGATTAATCTCTACACATTTATATTCATAAATTATTCACGGTTACAACCGGCCGTCTTAAGGGCAGCCGTAACTGTGATGTGGACCTGAATGAAAAGGAGTTCGACACCACCGATTTAAAGTATTAAAAATGTGAACATTTGATATTCATACAGCAGTTTTAGGTAAGCATTAGGGTCAAACGTGGGAGTAAGCATAATCATATTAATATGAGAATACTGCCATCACAGATGCTAATTTAAGAGCACCCGCTCAATCCAATTACCAATAATTGCAAGCCACTCTCTGCAGTTGAGTAAATGTCACCAGCCACCTATAAGGAAACGGTATCTAATCCATTATTATTATAATTATTATTATTCATGAAGAAGCCCCTAGTCCAGTGTTTTACAACCTTTTCTGAGCCAAGGCATATTTTTTTCATTGAAAAAATTCTGAGGCACATCACCAGCATAAAACATTAAAAAATGAAACTGAGTAGCCGATATTGACAATAAAAAGTTGTTCTCGCAATTGTTGGATATGACTTTAAACCATAACCAACCATGAATCAATATAGCTCTTGTCTCAAAGTAGGTGTACTGTCACGACCTGTCACATCACGCCGTGACTTATTTGGAGTTTTTTGGTGTTTTCCCGTGTGTAGTGTTTTAGTTCTTGTCTTGCGCTCCTATTTTGGTGGCTCTTCCTCTTTTGTTGGTATTTTCCTGAAGCAGTATAATGTCTTCCTTGAACGCTATACCCCGCACCTGCTCTATTTCGCAATCAAGACTATTTAAGTTGTGCGGACGCCTATCCTTCTTTGTGGGGACATCGTTGATTGTCATGTCATGTACGGATGTACTTTGTGGACGCCGTCTGCTCCACACGCTGTAAGTCTTTGCTGTCGTCCAGCATTATGTTTTTGTTTACTTTGCAGCCAGTTCAGTTTTAGTTTCGTTTTGCATAGCCACCCCTAAGCTTCAATGCCTTTTCTTGGCGGCACTTGCCTTTTGTTTATTTTTGGTTTAAGCGTTAGATACCTTCTAACCTACACGCTGCCTCCCGCATATTGTGATCACGACAAACCATGTTCCCGACATCTACAAAGCAATTAGATACCTGTTGCCACCTACTGATACGGAAGACTATTACATGGTTACTCTGCCGAGCTCTAGACAGCACAGACACTCAACAACGGCACATTTGCGCATTATAATTACTGGTTTGCCAAATATATTTTTAACCCAAATAGGTGAAATTACATAATCTCCCACAGCACACCAGACTGTAGTGTGCCGTGGTACAGTGGTTGAAAAACATTGCCCTAGTCCAGTGTTTTTCAACCTTTTCTAAGCCTAGGCACATTTTTTGCGTTGAAAAAATCCGGAGGCACACCATCAGCAGAAATCATTAAAAAACTAAACTCAGTAGACAGTAAAAAGTCGTTGTCGCAATTGTTGGATGTGACTTTAAACCATAACCAACCATGCATCACTATAGCTCTTGTCTCAAAGTAGGTGTACTGTCACAACCTGTCACATCACGCCGTAACTTATTTTGAGTTTTTTGCTGTTTTCCTGTGTGTAGTATTTTAGTTCTTGTCTTGCGCTCCTATTTTGGTGGGTTTTTTTTCTTTTTTTGGTATTTTCCTGTAGCAGTTTCATGTCTTCCTTAGAGGGATATTTCCCGCATCTACTTGGTTTTAGCAATCAAGAATATTTCAGTTGTTTTTATCCTTCTTTGTGGGGACATTGTTGATTGTCATGTCATGTTCGGATGTACATTGTCTTTGCTCCACAGTAAGTCTTTGCTGGCATCCAGCATTCTGTTTTTGTTTACTTTGTAGCCAGTTCAGTTTTAGTTTTGTTCTGCATAGCCTTCCCTAAGCTTCAACGCCTTTTCTTAGGGGCACTCACCTTTTGTTTATTTTTGGTTTAAGGATTAGACACCTTTTTTACCTACACAGTGCCTCCCGCTGTTACCGACATCTACAAAGCAATTAGCTACTTGTTGCCACCTACTTATACGGAAGAGTATTACACGGTTACTCTGCCGAGCTCTAGACAGCACAGACACTCAACCTGTCTGTCTTATTTGCGGATTATAATTACTGGTTTGCAATATATATTTTTAACCCAATTACCGGTAGGTGAAATTACATAATCTCCCACGGCACACCAGACTGTATCTCATTGCCCGAGTCAACCTATTCTACTAATGTCTGGGGAGGTTTTTTTGTCTTTGGGGTCAAGTGTGTACCGTAAATATTATCTCAGCATATTAAACCAAACCCCCAAAAAACAACACAATTATGTGTTTAATACAGGATAGGTTGATTGGCAATACTAAATGGTCCCTAGTGTGTGAATGTGAGTGTGAATGTTGTCTGTCTATCTGTGTTAGCCCTGTGATGAGATGGCGACTTGTCCAGGGTGTACCCCGCCTTCCGCCCGAATGCAGCTGAAATATAGGCTCCAGCACCCCCCGCGACCCCAAAAGGGACAAGCGGTAAAAAAATGGATGGATGGATACATCACTGTTGGTGCGTGCGTCATGTTTGCTAATGCATGCATTTCTGCAGGCTGTCTCAGCAATAAAGCAGAAGGGTGTCTACGTGTTCTGTGCGTGGACACCCACGGTGGCCCTTGTCACGTGACTTGACACTTTGCACAACACTACACTGCTCCAGAGCGTTATGAGACAGCTTTTGGTCCAATTGCTGCATTAGTAGTAGAGTCTGTTATGTAACTACAGGGATAAAATACTATATAAATTAGGACATGTGTGCGTATTTATCGAGCACGGATGAATCGTTGCCAATATGTATTGATACGAATAACAGATATTGTACGTCATGTAGACGTGAACGCGATATCAGCGAGCTAAGCTAGCTAGTATCAGGTGCATCAATAAAATGACTCACCAAAGGGAAAACAAGCGCCGAGACACACGCCGCTCAATCATTTCGAAGAACAGGGTGGCGTAAATATCTGTACATCCTTCACGTCACTGTGGTTTAAAAAGAGACGGACAGCACATGTTCCTTCTATTTTACAAGATGAGCGCATCAAAACAGAGTGCCGCGATCATGACAGTCATGATGGGGCGGTATCGTCCAACTCAGCTGATCCACGGTGGACGGACAGAGACAGACTAGTTCATTTCCGGATTCAAATAGGGGTCGGTGTGGATCTTTTCGTTAGTATATCTTTCTTTGTCTAAGATGAACTCAAAAAGCGGATAAAATCACAACATATTCTTTTTTTATATCTCCCATAAAGTATCATTTTGACCAATTTATATGAATAAAATATGAAATGACGAATAATACATAAGTCAGACACCCCTGTTTCAGAGATGGTATATTCCAGGATGTGCAGTGTTTACAAAGCTCTCACCTCACTGTTAGATATTTGTGAGCACCGCATTTTCTTAATCACCTCTAAAGTTGAATTTTTAGCATCTGTCTCCAGTCTTACGACAACATTTTTACAATTTTCCCCACCGAAATTTATCAGAAAATACATTTGTTTTGTGCGTACAACGCCTGTACAGTACACATCCGCAATAATACGTTTTACAATCACAAACATTTAAATATTTACCACCATTATCTGAAAATAAATAAGCAATCCAAATTGTAAATTCCTTAAAAATAATTAATTTATCCCAAAAAATGTCCCCTCTTATTTACCCGCATATTCCACCCTTCCTCCCTCCAGTCCAGTTGGTGGCGCTAATGCGTCTTTAAGCTTAGGTCTGCCGACTAGGAAAGAGAATAACAACTTTTGCGGAAATTACAGAATGCGCTCTTGAGTCGTGAACATTTCCATACGGACTGAAATAATTATCTCGACTATGGCATTCTTGTTTTGAAGTATTCACATATTTTTCTGAGTAGGGGAAATTATTATTGTGGTTTTGCGATAGCAGCTGTTTGCGCTAAATGTCAGTTACTCTGCAAAATTACGGATTGATTGATTGATTGAGACTTTTATTAGTAGGTTGCACAGTGAAGTACATATTCCGTACAATTGACCACTAAATGGTAACACCCGAATAAGTTTTTCAACTTGTTTAAGTCGGGGTCCACTTAAATTGATTCATGATACAGATATATACTATCATCATAATACAGTCATCACACAAGATAATCACATTGAATTATTTACATTATTTACAATCAGGGGTGTGGAGGGAGGGGGGTTGGGGGGGGGGGGTGGACATCAAGTAGTGGACATAGAGAGAGAGAGAGAGATCAGAAGGCATAAGAAAAAGTATCTGCATTTGATTGTTTACATTTGATTATTAGCAATCCGGGGAGGGTGTTAGTTTAGGGTTGTAGCTGCCTGGAGGTGAACTTTTATTGCGGTTTTGAAGGAGGATAGAGATGCCCTTTCTTTTATACCTGTTGGGAGCGCATTCCACATTGATGTGGCATAGAAAGAGAATGAGTTAAGACCTTTGTTAGTTCGGAATCTGGGTTTAACGTGGTTAGTGGAGCACCCCCTGGTGTTGTGGTTATGGCGGTCATTTACGCTAAGGAAGTAGTTTGACATGTACTTCGGTATCAGGGAGGTGTAGCGGATTTTATAGACTAGGCTCAGTGCAAGTTGTTTAACTCTGTCCTCCACCTTGAGCCAGCCCACTTTAGAGAAGTGGGTAGGAGTGAGGTGGGATCTGGGGTGGAGGTCTAGAAGTAACCTGACTAGCTTGTTCTGAGATGTTTGGAGTTTAGATTTGAGGGTTTTGGAGGTGCTAGGGTACCAGGAGGTGCATGCATAATCGAAAAAGGGTTGAACGAGAGTTCCCGCCAGAATCCTCAAGGTGCTTTTGTTGACCAGAGAGGAAATTCTGTGGAGAAATCTCGTTCGTTGGTTAACCTTTTTGATTACCTTGGTTGCCATTTTGTCACAGGAAAGGTTAGCCTCTAGAATGGAACCTAGGTAGCTGACCTCATCTTTCCTGGTGATGACACTGTCACCTAATTTTATGTTGAAGTCATTGACGGCTATCGTGTTTCCGAATGCGTGGGTTCCCTCCAGGTACTCCGGCTTCCTCCCACCGCCAAAAACATGCACCTGGGGATAGGTTGATTGGCAACACTAAATTGGCCCTAGTGTGTGAATGTTGTCTGTCTATCTGTGTTGGCCCTGTGATGAGGTGGCGACTTGTCCAGGGTGTACCCCGCCTTCCGCCCGAATGCAGCTGAGATAGGCTCCAGCGACACCGAAAGGCTGGGGCGCCGCTAGGGATTTTGGGCCCCATGAAAATAATCTTTACAGGGCCCCCAACACAGCGGCAACATTATAATTTCATCATCATTAAGGGCCTCTCTGGGCCCCCCTCCATCATGGGCCCCTAGAATCCGTCTCCTTTACCCCCCCCCCCCCTTTTCGACGCCCCTACCGAAAGGGACAAGCGGTAGAAAATGGACGGATATTTTCCTAATATATTCCAGTGGTTCTCAAACTTTTTTCACCCAGTACCACCACAGAAAACACCTGGCTCTCCAAGTAGCCTACCGTAATGACTAGAGATGTCCGATAATGGCTTTTTTTGCCGATATTCTGATATTGTCCAACTCTTAATTACCGATTCCGATATCAACCGATACCGATATATACAGTCGTGGAATTAACACATTATTGTTGCCTAATTAATGCTGGATGCATTAAACAATGTAACAAGGTTTTCCAAAATAAGAGAACAACTTCAGCTCAAGTTATGGAAAAAAGTGCCCACATGGCACTGCCATATTTATTATTGAAGTCACAAAGTGCATTATTTTTTTTAACATGCCTCAAAACAGCAGCTTGGAATTTGGGACATGCTCTCCCTGAGATAATCCGGATACCCACTACAACTATGGGAAATACTATACTTTGACTTTCACAAAGTGCATTATTTTTTATTTTTTTTAAACATGCCTCAAAACAACAGCTACAAAAACAATGAAGGCACACAGCTTCAGTCCAGAGTATACTAGAGTAATAAAGTAAACAATAACATAGTCCTCCTTTAGTGCAAGGCTGCCTGGCATACTGTATAACAGGAAATTATAAACTGGGCTCAATCTGCCCTGCTCTAACGTATTTGTATGAGTAACACAAATGTGCTGCAAGCTAGTGGTGAGTGCTTGAAGTGGCCTAGCAGTCAGCCAGAGCTTCTGAAAGGCTGCGTTGAGACAGGGCACCTCTGTTCACTGCAAGTTGCAAAGTGTGCGTCATGCAGGGCAGACTAGCCACACCAAACTCCACCGTAGCTTTTGACATACTGCGTGCGTTGTCCCTGACCACAACGTGGGCTTTCGCCTTGAGGTCGTTTTTGTTGTATTTTTGTTTTTTTCTCTGCGTAGTCTTTAAGCGACAACTGTGTGGTACTACTTTTTTTCGGTGTTTGGTTTTCATCCATCTTCCGCTTGTATTCATTGTGTATCTCCTTATGATTCTTGAAGAGGTGGGAGATCTAATTGCTCGTATTAAAGGAAGACGTCTTGGGTCCTCCTCGCATAACCAACTTTTTGCAGTCATTGCAAATTGCCAGTTTTTTATCCGTCAGACACACTTTAAAATAATCCCAAACCATAGACGTGGTGTCGTTAGTCAGTCACAGAGTGAGCCCGCTTGTTAGCTACGGCTACAGCACCGGCAACAACACATTCTTGTTGTTATGCTCCGGTCATCAAGCATCGCCAGTAAACCTCTCACGCTGCAATCGTCAACTCCTGTGTTGTGTGTGGGAGAAGGGAGGGGTTGCCTACTGGGAGACGCAACTGCTCTGTACTTCTCCCTACGTCCGTGTTTTACCGGATATGTACCGCTCCGTAAAGCGGCGTTTTAAAAAGTCATTAATTTTACTTTTTGAAACCGATACCGATCATTTCCGATATTACATTTTAAAGCATTTATCGGCCGATATTATCGGACATCTCTAATATATATATATATATATATATATATATATATATATATATATATATATATATATATATATATATATATATATATATATATATATGTCTTAATTAGATTATCCAAAAAATAGTGCTCGATACCGTGGTAGAGCGTAATATGTATGTGTGGGAAAAAATCACAAGACTATTTCATCTCTACAGGCCTGTTTCATGAGGGATTTCCTCAATCCTGAGGATTGAGGAAATCCCTCATGAAACAGGCCTGTAGAGATGAAATAGTCTTGTGATTTTTTCCCATACATACATATATATATATATATATATATATATATATATATATATATATATATATATATATATATATATATATATATATATATATATATGGATTTTCTATTAACTAGAATGTAACGGTTATTACATATCGGTGTATTGTGCGGAGAGATAGTGTTTAAACAATAATTTCCATTACAGGAGGGTCTGTTGGTGGAAATCAGACAGTTAGACTGGTAATGAGTTTACCTGAAAGTCACAACGCAACAGAAATTGTATACCTCCCAATCTCATTTGAAATTATATACCATATTGAATGTGAATTCACAAGATATTTTTTTAACCATTTCATTTTAAAACTCCATTCATCACATTAAAGTCAATCATGTTCCAACCACCCTCTTCAACGCCTTTAATCATATCTTCTTTTCTTATATAATTACATGTATTTTTCCAAATGAATCGTAGGTTGTTAACATTCATAGTTTTAACACTCTTGGTTGTAGCAGGTAGGGAACAAGCCGGATAAATAAGTCTGCATATGCTTTCCATTATAGTGAGCAAGATTCTTCCAAATATGGTTATGCCACCTGTTTAGGACTGATTCACAGTGACCAATACGGTTTTCGAAGTTGGCCTTATCTGCTCTGATCTTATTTTTGCATATGAGAATTCAGGTCAGTTCAGTTCAGTTCAGTTTCAGTTTATTTGGAACATGCATACGATACAATGTAAGGCGTCACATATTTCCAGTTGTTTCATTACAGCACGTCCTAAAAGGAGTAGGAAGAAGCTGAGCTTATTTAATACCCCTTTTCATAACATAGCAATTTTATCTCATTTCCTTGATCTCTGTTACAGAACATCCATCCATCCATTTTCTACCGCTTATTCCCTTCGGGGTCGCGGGGGGCGCTGGAGCCTATCGCAGCTACAAGGCGGGGTACACCCTGGACAAGTCGCCACCTCATCGCAGGGCCAACATAGATAGACAGACAACATTCACACTCACATTCACACACTAGGGCCAATTTTTTTATTGTTGCCAATCAACCTATCCCCAGGTGCATGTCTTTGGAGGTGGGAGGAAGCCGGAGTACCCGGAGGGAACCCACGCAGTCACGGGGAGAACATGCAAACTCCACACAGAAAGATCCCGATCCCGGGATTGAACCCCAGACTACTCAGCACCTTTGTATTGTGAGGCAGACGCACTAACCCCTCTGCCACCATGCTGCCTGTTACAGAACAGTAAATAAATAAATAATGAATAAATAAACAATATACCATAGTAAGTAAACAAACATTAAATACATAAATAATCTTTATCCAAAACAAATAAAATAAAATAAAAAAGGTTTCAAGATGTTCATCATAATTATTGTTCTGTGTACTTGGTGAACACTTGTAGTTTGAACGGTCTCTTAAACTGAATCATATTGGTGCTTTGTTTGATTTATTTGGTTAATCCATTCCATAATTGAATTCCACATACGGATAGGCTAAAAGTGTTGTACGAGCATACAAATGTTTTAAATTTGATTTTCCTCTAAGGTTATATTTCTCTTTTGTTGAGAATAATTGTTGTACATTCTTGGGTAGCAGGTTATAGTTTGCTTTGTACATAATTTTAGCTGTCTGTAAATGCACTAAATCGTTGAATTTCAATATTTGTGATTCAATAAATAAAGGGTTTGTATGTTCTCTATATCCAACATTATGTATTATTCTAATTTATCTTTTTTGTAACACTGTTACTGAATGAAGCGCACATTTTTAGTTGTTTCCCCATATTTCTACACAATAACTCAGATATGGTAACACTAGCGAGCAGTAAAGAATATGAAGTGAATTTTGGTCTAGAACATGTTTTGCTTAATTCATTATTGACATGTTTTTGCTACTTCATGTTGTATATTTTTTACATGAGATTTCCAGTTTAATTTTATCATCTATTGTTACGCCCAAAATTGTGTTTACTTTTACCCTTTCAATATCGACTCTGTCTATGTGTAATTTTATTTGACTTTCTCTTCTACTGTTACCAAATAGCATTAATTTAGTTTTACTGAGATTCAAAGATAGTCTGTTTTTGTAAAACCATATTTTTAATTTGTTAATTTCTTCTTTTATTATTTGTATTATCTTCTCTGTGATCTCTCCTGAATAAAACACAGTTTTATCATCTGTAAATAATACTAACTTTAAGTCCTCTGTAATTTTGCAAATGTCGTTTATATAGAGATTGAACAATTTTGGTCCAAGTATTGCTTAAATATTTTCACCTTATCTTTCACTTTGACATTGAGTTTGAGTTTGAGTTTATATCGAACATGCATTCATATAACATGACACATCACAATTTCCAGTTTCTCTACTCAACATGTTCGAAAAGGAGTAGGAAGAAGCAGAGCTTATTTAATCCTACTCCTTTTCCTTTACATAGCAGTTGCTAAAACTTTTGTTCACTTCCTGTTCTCAATTTATTCACAATATACTCCATAAGTAATAACAATAAAAAATAAATAAATAATAATTGGTTAAGTAAGTTATATTTCATATGGTGAGATGTAACACCGTTAATGAATGAAGTGTACTTTATAGTTATTTCCCCATATTTCTACACAATAACTCAGATATGGTAACACTAGCGAGCAGTAGAGAACATGAAGTGAATTTTGGCTTTATTATTGACGTGTTTCTTGCTACTTTAGGTTGTATATTTTTTACATGAGATTTCCAGTTTATTTTATAATTTTTTTTATTACACCCAAAATTGTGTTTTCTTTTACCCTTTCAATATCTACTCTGTCTATCTGTAATTGTATTTGACTTTCTCTTCTACTGTTACCAAATAGCAATAATTTAGTTTTACTGAGATTCAAAGATAGTCTGTTTCTGTCAAACCATCTTTTTAATTTGTTCATTTCTTCTGTTATTATTTGTATTAGTGTCTGTGTGTTCTCGCCTAAATAAAACACAGTTGTATCATCTGCAAATAATACTAACTTTGAGTCCTTTGTAACTTTACAAATGTCGGTTATGTAGAAATTGAAGAATTTATTGCTTAAATATTTCACCTTATCTTTCACTTTGATATTGTGCAATGTTGTGCTTAGACAATCATGTAAGGTGAGGATTTCTGATATTTATATTTGTTGTAGTTTTACTTTGCTAAGCAGTGTTAGGAAGTGCCATTAGTCCCCGCCTCTTTCGCATGTTGGTCCAATCACCGAAGATCACCTGACAGGAAGTACTGATTTTCCTTTTACTGTTAGTACCGCCGCTTCCTCATTTTTTGTCCAATCATCGGTTCGCATCGGACCGGAAGTTTTGAAGTAACCCAAAAGCGGGAAATCGCTCACAATTTTCGTCTGGACAACAGAGAAGGTAGTAGTGCCGAAATCTCTCTAAATAACCGAACTAAAAAGTAATTCGTGTTCATTTTTTACACGAAGGTGAATAATAGCATGCTTATACATTCGTTAACGTGTTTCCTGTTTATACATGTAAGCTATGTTTCTCGCTAAAATGCCTGTTGGATTAACAAAAAGTGTCCCATAATGCTACTACTGTAACAACATAGACTGACAATAAAATGGTTTTCGCTCCCAGGTTGGTGGTGAATAAAGATGAAGGTTGTAACTTGTGAGATCGCCTGGCACAACAAAGAGCCTGTCTACAGTCTGGACTTCCAGCACAGCTCTGATGGAGGCACTCATCGTCTGGCCACAGCTGGAGTAGACACCACAGTCAGGGTGAGTGGACAAAGATCTGGGCTAAAGCTGCATTCATCAAGTCCCTTTATGCGTCTAAACATGACATACATTGCATTTAAGCTGCCTGCTATGCATTATTTTGTAGAATTATATGTTTTTTTAAATCTCATGTTAATGCAGCTGTGGAGAGTCGACATGGGCCCAGATGGAAAGGCGGTGGTGGATTTTCTGTCTAACCTAGCCAGACACACAAAGGCCGTCAACGTAGTGCGTTTTAACCCCAGCGGAGAGCTTCTTGCCTCAGGAGGAGATGGTATGTCTTTTTGGATATGCGTTTAATATACTGAACTGCAGAGAGTCAGACATCTAGGCTTTATCAATACATTGCAGTGTTTCCCCAAGGTTAAATATCGTCACAACTCCATGCATTCATGTACCCAGTTGCAATGTGATTGGTCCTCTACAGCAGTGGTCCCCAACCGCCGGTCCGTGACGCATTTGCTACCGGGCCGCACAGAGACATTAAATAATTTATAACCGACCGCATTTTCTTCTACTTAACTTTTTAGCCAGTCCCACCAGACACACCAATAAGCTTGTTGATAGATGTATTATAAAACTCCTAATAGGAAGTCGCCATTTGCTATATTTGTTACATCTTTGTTACATGGGACAATGCACATTAATAAACATGTAAAATCTAAAGGTGCCAAATCGTAGCCAAAAGCTCGGTTCCATCTGCAGTCTGCGGCAGGTTGATGACCTAAGATCAGGGCAGATCAGGAACAAAGTGACCATAGTAGGTAAAGTGTATAAGGCAGATGGAGAAGTGCTAAATTGTTGCATATAATAATTGTGGTGAAGGAAAAAAAACCCCATCTCATTTGGCCTAGTAAGTTAAAGTGCTAGTATTATTGCACATCGTCCCAATACATAAGTAATTTGCAATAACGGATGTATTTACGCATGGAAAATTGGACCAAAAAAGCTTACATTAGTGTATCTACGTATGAAATATTGCACAAAATAAGAATACATAACTTTTAGAATGGAAATAGTAATGCACATAAATCTATTGGAACTAATATCAAGTATTTCTAGCTTTCTTTCTGCATGTCCATGCTCTTGTCCTTAAATGTAATGTATCACCTATAACCCATCAGATACTAAAGCCAAAAAAAGCCCACTACTACCAAAAATTAGCAAAAAACAAAAGTCTATGGAGAGCTTTTTTGCAAAGGGAAAAGTCCAGGGGCTCCCACTAATTGAATGTTATGGTGAGTTTTTTCATGTATTCATTTTTCATGCACTTATTTGCTATATCTATCTGCCACACGTGGAAGGCCGGTCCGTGGAAATAATGCCTACATTAAACCGGTCCCTGGTGCAAAAAAGGTTGGGGACCCCTGCTCTACAGTTACATCTTGGGGTGCGCACATGCACAAAGTGCGTGTTTATTGGGTGAAATGGGTCGTTGACTGTATCGCAATCGCTCCTCCAGTTACATTTCACAATCTTATATTACCGAAAGGTTCCAAAATAACCCTCAAAATGAAAAGAAAGAGGAGTCATTTAATTAATATGATTGCTCGTCCACACACGGTACAGAGAATAGAGAAGAGATTGTTCACCCGACCACGTAGAGACAGAAATAACGTGTAAATAAGGAAAGTATGATGGGCCTGTAAAATGTGTTTATTAAAAGGTCAAAGTACAGATCTCTTCTATATGAACGTATCCTTAAATTACTTATGATCTAGCGTTACATAGAAAATAGAATTAAAAGAACTTGACCGTTTTGAGATAATCCTCCGTACACGTGTGTTAGCCATCATATTTGGACTGTCGTTAATACAAAATAATAACCGTATCGTCTATTCAGCAATATCATTTTATAATTTTAAAGCTACTGAATGATTTAAGAGGCTGATTAAAACAAATTGTCATTGATGCGTTTTGGTGTCTGCTGGCGTTTTTTTAATGCGGTTCATTTTTTAATTTAGGAAATGTATTATTAGAATATATCTGCTATATTAAAAGGTGTCTTTCAATAAGCATTTTATTGCGTTTGCATAATTCCAGGTGCATGAATGCGCTGCAGGTGTGATGGTCCATTGCCTCCCTGCAGCGCGTCAAACATTTCTGTTGTCTATGGATTGCGATTCTTAATTGCAGAAAAGTTTAGAGAGCACACAATGCCAGTAGCACACACAAAAACCTCATTTACTGTACTGTATATAGAGCGGTCTGTATCACTTTTTAATTGTACACCCAGTCTTAGTAGATCACCTGCGACGCGCCAACTAATAGTTCTCACAATTGTATAGTTTGCACACGCTGTTTAGCATGTATTTGTTGATCTTAGTAGTTCAGGCCTGTGTTTCCTCTAAGGTGCGGGCCTGTGCAATTGCGCACTGCTCCCATGTCCTTCGTGCACGGAAAATCTATGCAGCGCACAAAATCCAACCAAAACTCTAAACAAAATAAACACATAACTATGTGGTATGTACCATTGTGCGATGCAACTCTGTTAGTGACAAGTGATCACAACAGATAAAACAATGTCTGCCGAGACGTTTCGAGTAGGAGAAGGAGATTGTCTGCCTCAACAATCATTTTATTGAGCAACACTTATTACTGTAAGCCATAACCACACCAAAACAACATTAGTAACAAAACTAATATCTAGCAAGAATGGACACTTTCTGCTGTACTCAAACCAAAACAACCAAACTATAGGTTGTGTTGACAGCAGCCGGTCTCTTTCATTTGCAACAAAAGACGCACACACTTGGCTCAGACAGTAATGCGTTAATGGCCACAAAAATAGTCAGACAACTCCAACAACACACATTACACTTCCAGGTCGACACACTAATGTGGCTCACGCACGCAGCCAATCAATGTCATTTACAGCGTGTTATGCGTGCTTTATGCTGCTTTGCATGTTAGCTTATAGCATCAAAAGCTGGAAAAATGGTAAAATGCTGCATGCTAACTCTTATTTTGGCAGAACACCCAAACTCCACAATCAAAATTTTGCTAATTATAGTGTCATGTATTAAGAATATTAATTTATAGAAAATAATCATGAAATGCTGTTACAAGATTTCATAAATGCTAATGTTGTGATGTATTTTACAAAAAGTTGTATACTGTATCCCATGCTTGTGCTGCAGCACACATCTCATTGTGCGAAATGTGAATTTTTTAAGGTGCTCAAAATGTGATCTGTAGAAGGGGTACATGTCTCAAATTCTTCCACAGCAGGACCCCCACCCAGACATTCAACATACAGCTTATTAAAAACAAGATTGTTTTAATTTTAATTGTCAGTGGGCCAAATCACTATGTTATAAATTAATGTAATGGAAATAATTGCTTTTAATTGATTATTATAATAAAACATTTATCTTGTTATGTCAACTCTAGGACAGGTGTGATGCTGGTGCGGCAACAATGTGCACATCTATCTGATGTGGCTCTCATGTGGTCCACTGAATGCTCAGGGAGTTTGTGGGAACATTGGTTCGGGCCTTATGTGTTTTTCCTTCATAGATGAAATCATACAGCAGCACTTCCTCTTCAAACTGTCATTGCATACATCAGCTTTATGCACGCAGTGACCGTTGTGATAAAAAGGTTGAATAAAGAAGGTAAAATTGAGGTGTGACATGGCGTCTCTTCGAGGATAGGCCACTATTTGTAGTGTATCTAAGAGTTGCATTTGCATGGGATGTCTACTTACTACTATTATTGTATTTTGTGGTACAGATGCAGCCATTCTACTGTGGAAGCTCAATGACAACAAGGAGCCTGAACAGGCTCCTGTGTTCCAGGAGGAGGAAGACACTCAACTCAACAAAGAAAGCTGGACTGTGGTGAAGACACTGAGGTACACAGCAGCAACATTGTCTTCAAAGTAGGGCTGGGCAATATGGCCTTTTATTAAAATCTCAATATTTTTAGGCCATGTCACGATACACAATATACCTGTATGTCTCTATATTTTGCCTTAGCCTTGAATTAACACTTGATGCATATAATCACACCAGTATGATGATTCTATGTGTCTACATTAAAACATTCATTTTTATACTGAATTAATATATGCTCATTTTAAACTTTCATGCAGAGAGGCAAATCACAACTAAGTCAATTTACCAAAACTGTATTTATTAAACAGTTATTAAGCAGGGGCACAAACATTCATTTAATTTCAAAACAGGAAGTGCAAGATTGTCAGAGACATTTTAAAACAAGCTATGGGTGCACTTTTGTGCATGATGTCACTAAGATAACATATCAAAACAACACTAAATTAAAGTGCACTTTTTGTACAGAACGCCACTACAATAGTTTAAAACAAATAAAGTGCACTTTTGTGCATGATGTCACACAAGATATTTAAAAAACTGTCAAATTAAAATTTGCTTCATAATAGGAAATCAAATTGTGTACGTCCTTCGCTATGTGGTAGGTTACTGCGGACGTTATCTCCTTCTGTTTTTGACTATTTTTGTCATATGGTGTTGATCTGGAAAAAGAAGACGCCAGGCTCAATTGGGTCAGTGCTGGTTGCTTCGGCATTTTGTTGATGTGGCACCGGCGGATATGTTGACATGCGGAGTTTCAAGCACTCCTTATTCTCTAGCGGGTGACTTTTCAAATGTTGCTACTTTTTGTAGCAACGCTTTTGCCGCATACTTTACATATTACAGTTGTCTGTTCAACAACCTTCCGCTTGAAGCCAAACCACCGTCAGACGATGAACCCTGTGCGATTTTTCTTGGGAATTAATTCTTCCTCAATTTGTTACCTGATTGGCACTGTCTCTCTCTGGTATCACCACTCGTTACCCATGCCGCTATCTCTCTGCTCCTTGAGGGCGTATGATGTTGCACGTGCGACAGTATGTGACATATGTAAGAAGGTGCGCTTGTTTTATCTCTCTGTGAGAAAGAGAGACAAGAAAGAGTGAGAAAAGCCTATAGTGTAATGCCCGCAGCTAAAAGCAACTGCGTGAGAACGTATACTGGAATACTCACGAAATAGTCATTTTCTACATCGCACAGAGACAAACCCACGATATATCGATATATCACCCAGCCCTACTTCAAAGCTGTTAAACTAATAAAAAAACTCCCATATTGTTGACATCTTGCTCTTGTCAGAGGCCACATTGAGGACGTGTATGATATCTGCTGGACCCGTGACGGAAACTCCATGGTGTCTGGTTCAGTGGACAACACTGCGATTATGTGGGACATCAACAAAGGTTTGCTCAGAAAACATTAAAACATGTACACATAAGTGTAAATTTATTTGCTTTCTTCTTCCTCTTAGGACAGAAATTATGCATCCTCAATGACCATAAGAGCTATGTGCAAGGTGTGACTTGGGATCCACTGGGGCAATATGTGGCCACTCTCAGTTGCGACAGGTACACATACCATTACCCGCATAGTCTTTAGCTGTACAAAACATGCAGTTTCATTGACAGATGTATTTTGATATTACTCCTTTTCAGAGTAATGCGCGTGTACAGCACTCACACAAAAAAGAAAGCCTTCTGTGTCAGCAAAATGAGTTCAGGGTCTCTTGCAGATGGAGAGGTCAGTATACAAAGAGCATTTTTAGTGAGATCAGTGTGAAAATGCACAAACAACATGCAATTTATCGTGTGTGGCCACTTTATCAAATTGTTACATTTACATGAATTAGAACCTCAATAATCTTTAACACATGCTTGTATTTCGTGCTGCATTTTTCTTATTGGGTTCCTATGACTAATTAAATGTTCAATTGTCAAGGTTTGAAATTTTGATTCAGTTTTACAAATAATATGTATAGAATTTTGAACACATCTGTTTAATTATGGTAGTTGACTTGCACTTTGACTTTTGTCCCCTATAGAAAATGACACGAAATATAATAATATCCAAGGTTAACGGTTGCTATCATAAAGGCTTTGTTTAATGTACAGGCAATGTTGTAACATTCTTAACTGTCATACAAGTGTAAAACGTAACGAGTTGGTTAGCTACTTACAAGCTCATCTTAAATGTTACAAATAGTGATGTGCCGATCGATGGCCACAAATCGGTATCGGACTATTTACAATGTGATCGCCATTGCTAGTTAGTGCCTTTCAATTCCCATCACAAACTCCAATACCTTCTGGCAAATGTCTTTATTTTTAGTCCCCTGGCTAACAAGCTAGCTAATTCTGTATCCCCATCATACTTGCCAACCCTCCCGAATTTTCCGGGAGACTCTTGAATTTCAGTGCCTCTCCCGAAAATCTCCCGGGACAACCGTTTTCCCGAATTTCTCCCGATTTCCAGCCGGACTTAAGGCACGCCCCCTACAGGTCAGTGCGGACCTGAGTGAGGATAGCCTGTCGTCACGTCCTCTCTTTACTTCATACTTCAGAACCGACTCCCACATTTGCCGTCAGGGTGCAATACAACGTAAACCGTTGGCCAACCAAAAAGTAACTTTTTGGTTGGCCAACGGTTTACGTTGTATTGCGCACTCTGACGGCAAGTGTGGGAGTCGGTTCTGAAGTATGAAGTAAAGAGACGTAACTTCATCACCTCGTCTGGTTATTGAATCCAACCCAGAATATTACACTGCCCATACCTATGCTCCTTCAAAGGCTGTGCTACTGGCTACAAAGCATTGCACTTTCAAAATACAACAATGAGTAGAGAGGAGTGTTATGTATGTATATGTGTAAATAAATGACCACTGAAATTCAAGTATTTATTTTATTTATATGTATATATATATATATGATAAAATACGTATTTATATATAGCTAGAATTCACTGAAAGTCAAGTATTTATTTTATTTATATATATATATATATATATATATGTATATATATATATATATATATATATATATATATATATATACATACACTACCGTTCAAAAGTTTGGGGTCACCCAAACAATTTTGTGGAATAGCCTTCATTTCTAAGAACAAGAATCAAGAACAGATGAAAGTTCTCTTTTTCTGGCCATTTTGAGCGTTTAATTGACCCCACAAATGTGATGCTCCAGAAACTCAATCTGCTCAAAGGAAGGTCAGTTTTGTAGCTTCTGTAACGAGCTAAACTGTTTTTAGATGTGTGAACATGATTGCACAAGGGTTTTTTAATCATCAATTAACCTTCTAAGCCAATGAGCAAACACATTGTACCATTAGAACACTGGAGTGATAGTTGCTGGAAATGGGCCTCTATACACCTATGTAGATATTGCACCAAAAACCAGACATTTGCAGCTAGAATAGTCATTTACCACATTAGCAATGTATAGAGTGTATTTCTTTAAAGTTAAGACTAGTTTAAAGTTATCTTCATTGAAAAGTACAGTGCTTTTCCTTCAAAAATAAGGACATTTCAATGTGACCCCAAACTTTTGAACGGTAGTGTATACATATACACTACCGTTTAAAGTTAAGACTAGTTTAAAGTTATCTTCATTGAAAAGTACAGTGCTTTTCCTTCAAAAATAAGGACATTTCAATGTGACCCCAAACTTTTGAACGGTAGTGTATATATATACAGTTTATAAGAAATACTTTAATTGAATTTAAGTGAATTCTAGCTATAAACATACTCTTCCCCCTTAACCGCGCCCCCTGGCCCCGCCCCCCCAAATCTCCCGAATTTGGAGGTCTCAAGGTTGGCAAGTATGATCCCCATACACAGTTTGGAGCCACTCCCTACGTTAATAATAATAACGGCAAATTACGGAAAATAAACTGCATTTGTTAATATCTTAAGTATCATTATCAAGTATTAGGATGAGGCTAAATCTGTTACACACCGAGAGCAAGTAAGAGCAGGCCTGTTAATAGTTAAGTTAGCCGCTTAGCTAGCTTAAAACAACACAAAGAAATGAGTGCTTAGTAGGCCTTTCGTAGATCCACTAGAAAGTTTCAGAAGTGTAAATGGTACCAAGTTACAACAGAAAGTAAGCAGTTATTAACATGAAATTAAAAAGTAGATTAATAAGAGTGTAATATAACAGCACCTCCTTGCGTGTCAGAATTGTCAGGCAATTTACAACATCTAAGAGGGTAGATTGATCCATAAGTTGGTGGTGTTGACACCAAGGGAAATATCAGTGTAGGATCAAACTAGAATGATTAGATCAGTATTTTGACTTTCTCAAAATATTTTGTATTGTTTTTGTCAATGTTAACAAATTCAGAGAATAACTTTGTCGACACAGGAACACTTTGTGGGCAAAAAGGGACTTAAATGAGCAATAAACTTAAATAGTAGTTTATAATTGGCTTCAGTTATTGTCTTCTGTTACCTTTGTTTTGATCAAATGTATGTATGTAATAAAAGAGAATTAGGAACCGGTTAAAATATTGTTAAACTGTCAATACGCAATACATAAACGGAAAAAATTACAGTTAATACATGTGATCGGTATTGGTATCGGCTGATCTCAACCATGGATGATCGGTATTGGAATTGTCAACATAAATCCCTGATCAGAACATCCCTAGTCACAGGAGTAAAGACAAGGTAACAGCGGTTAAACATAAAAACAACTTTGATTTAACTTTGAATGTCAGTCTATTTACTTCAAGTAACGTCCCGTGTATATTCATTTTAGAATACAGTTGGGTTTTTTTAATAAGTACTGCAACAAAAAGTCAGAAATGGCAAAAAGTGTCCATAATCCTTTAATGCCAGCTGAATTGAGGTGTTATTCGGTACGCTGGGGTTTCACAGTGTATAATTGACCATAACAGAAAACCTGAGAGTTTGTTGATAGTTTAATCTGACATTTGAAGATGCTGTATTAACCTTGCCGTTTGTATCTTTGAAGGTCAAGCAGCACCGTATTTTCCACGACGACAGCATGAGGTCGTTCTTTCGTCGCCTGTCCTTCACGCCGGACGGATCTTTCCTGCTTGTTCCAGGTACACCTGCGGCCCGTCCAGCGGGCACACATCCAAAAGGGTTATTTTGATGATTTGCGCATACAATTGAACTTTGTCTGATCTCTCAGCTGGGTGTGTGGAGGTTGGAGAAAATCTTATGAATACTACCTACATCTTTTCCAGGAAGAGCCTCAAAAGGTAACATTTGACAATATTCTCGACCATATTTATGGAGTAAAGCAGGGGGTGTATATTTATAATCCTAAAAACATTCCAATGTAGGTCAATATATGCTAAGCTTCCTTAACAAAACATAGGTGATACTATTAATAATATATTGAACTAATAATGAATTATTCAAATGTTTTAATGGCCTGCACTTTTGACACTTTTTTTGATCATTGATTTTTTTTGTCTATTAGGCCAATTGCCCACTTGCCATGTCCCACTAA
Organism: Entelurus aequoreus; assembly: GCF_033978785.1. Classification (NCBI taxonomy): domain Eukaryota; kingdom Metazoa; phylum Chordata; class Actinopteri; order Syngnathiformes; family Syngnathidae; genus Entelurus; species Entelurus aequoreus. The sequence goes on along the minus strand of NC_084744.1, from coordinate 15,590,185 downwards.
AGCAACACTGGCTGTACGCTGCTGCCCAGTCTACTTCGAACTGAGAACCAAGACCGGAGATGGTAAGAACACAGCTATAAACTTTAATTTCTGTGCTCCCATAATGTTTTCTTAATTTTGTCTTCACTTCCCGTCACAGACGGCTCCGATCAGCCCCTTCCCAATTTATTTAATTTGCCGTATCGTATGGTGTTTGCGGTGGCATCTGAAGACTCCATCTTCCTGTATGACACGCAGCAGACACTCCCGTTTGGCCTGGTGTCCAACATTCACTATCACACCCTCAGCGACCTCACATGGTATGAAACATTGTATTTCTCCACACTTCAGAACCTAGCATTACATTGTTTCTTCTCAGGCTATGTTCGCGGGTTTACAGATGTTTTAAAAAATATACAATAGGAGGTTCGGGAAAACGGTTGGTGGGGTTTGGGGAACTTTCTTGATAGAAATGAATAGAAATACAGCTCACTCCTCAGTACAACATGCACATAAAACCTCCCGTGGCCGTCGGCAGGGAGATCTAGGGCAGTGGTGCCAACTCGCTCTGGCCGTCGAAGTTCACTGGAGGGCGGGTAGGGGGACGGATCATGTCAAAGACAGTGCAGAGAGTAAAATGGCAGTGTTTGTCAAGCAACTCGATAAATGTACCGCAATTTCCGGACTATAAGCCGCACCTGACTATAAGCCGCACCAGCTAAATTTAGGGGAAAATACAGATTGCTCCATATATAAGCCGCACCAGACTATAAGCCGCAGGGTTTTGATGTGTAATTACCGTATATAGGGGTTCCTGCTACCACGGAGGGGATTGTCGGGACAGAGATGACTGTTTGGAAACGCAAAGCGTCCCATTTATTAACAATAAATCTTTCAATCATTCAATCAAACTTTCACATCTTTGACATGGCGAACAGCATTCGTGCAGAGTACAAATAATACAACGGTGCAAAGTAATACAAAGTGCTCGCCTGTACGTTATCAAAATAACCAGCCTACCGGTATATGAAAAGTCAGTCTTTAATCATTGTGTCATCGTCTCCCTCCTGCGTACTAAAACCACTGAAATCCTGTTCGTCGGTGTCTGAGAAGAACAGGCCGTAAATAAGCCGCACCCTTGTATAAGCCGCAGGGACCAGAACGAGGGAAAAAAGTAGCGGCTTATAGTCCGGAAATTACGGTTTTTTGTTTTTTTTAAGAAACCGTCATTTAGAAGTTAGGTTCCATTTAAGTGTAAAGTTGTATCACACTCAGAATAGGATACATTAGATTTATGGGTTTTTAGTCACATAGAAAATATTTTTTTATGTGGGCATGTAAGGGCTGCGCAATTATATGATCGTGACCGTTGATTGTGATTCATTTGAGTTTGATCGTGGTGATCAACTGTTAGGAAAGTGACGATGGTTGGTATAATCCTGCACGGAACAATCCGCCTTAATTGATTGTCATCCTGTGTGTGTCTGTGAATGTGTTTGCGTTTGTGCGAAAGTCAGTCTCCTCACGACATAATTATTGTTTAATTGCGTTGTGCCTCGTCCCCTTACACAGCTGGAAGTGCTGCCCAGAAGAACAAAATAAAGAAATATGATTAACACTAGCATAGAAGTTAAAACACAAATTTAAAAGGAGCAGCGACTTTAGTTTCACTATCTGCTGCAGCTCACCAGTAACCCCGCCCCGAATGCGGACTTGCAGGCACTCAGAGAATGTCTATGTGACTGTATTTGTCCCGACTGAGAGAATCAACACACCTACTAATTTAATCAGAAAAGGCATTTTATATCTAAATATTTTTAATCAGACTTTTTGTTTGTGTCTGCAAAGATTCCACTCCTCCAATATAACATGTACTAAAAAAACTAGTCCTCAATGCTGAAAAAACAATGTTGTTTTCAAACACTAATAAGGTTCCTCGAACTATCCACTTAGCATCCAATCTTGAGGGAAATGTCGTAGAGGTGGTTCACATGTATAAATACCTCAGTATTTTGCTGTAGAACTCCCTGACTTTCAAGCCCCATATAGATAATCTTGTAAAAAACTTAAACTCAAATTGGGCTTTCAAGATAAATGTTGTTTTTCTTTTGAGGCAAAAAAAGCGCCTTGTCACTGCAACATTTGTATTTATTTTGGACTATGGAGACCTATTGTACATGAATGCCTCTGCTCAATGTCTACATAGGATTGACACTGTATATCATGCTTTACTGAGGTTTATAACTAACTGTAGGGCCTTGACTCATCATTGTGAGCTGTATTCTTGAGTGGGATGGCCTTCTTTGTCTCCCTAGGAGGCTGGGTCATTGGTATACTTTAATTTATAAGGTTATGCTGGGTCTACTGCCCTCCTATATTTGTAATTTAATCACACGGAGGAGTGTTGACTCTTATTGTTTGCGTTCAAATAATCATTTGTTGCTCACTGTTCCATTTGCCCGCACAGAACTGGGAAAAAAGGCTTTCGTTTACTCTGCTCCTTTTACATGGAACATGTTGCGAAATGACTGGAAATTAATTGAATTTATTTCATGGAACACAGTCCAGATTGAGAGTACTTGAGATGACATTTTTAAATTGTAACTCTTTTTCTTAATTTGTATTACATGTATTTTTATGTAACGGTATCTTTTGTTGCCTCCTGGCCAGGACTCCCTTGAAAACAAGTTTTTTAATCTCAATGGGACTTTCCTGGTTAAATAATTGAAAAACAAAAATGGAGTAACAAGCACAATCGTACCAGTATACTGGTATAAAAAATACCTCTGCAGACAGACACTTTGTGTTCTTTTTGTTTGTTTGTGAATTAAACAAATATTTAAAAACATTCTGGTCACCTTCTGTGACCAGAATGTTTCTAACTCCTGTTATTTGTTGGAGGCTAAATTGCAGTCTTTTAGGAATGGTTGAAAGGACATTGTTGTATGTGGGAGATAGGTGGTGTCGCAGACGGATGGTTTTTCAACCTTGACATAGATGGCTTCCCTCAACCCTCTTTCATACCATCCATCCTCCCTGTCCAGAATCTGTACATTTTTGCTCTCAAAGGAGTGCTGTTTCTCCCTTAGGTGCAGATAGACAGCTAAGTCTTGGCCTGAAGAGTTTGCCCGTCTGTTGTGCCATACGTCAGCTTAGTGGTTGTTTTGTTTCCCCAATATATGAATCATTGCATTCATCATTACACTGGATAGCACTTACCAGATTGTTTTTGCGGGTGTAGGGTGTCCGGTCTTTAGGATGCACTAGTCTCTGTCTCAAGGTGTTGCCTGGTCTGTAGTGTACTGGGATATTGTGTTGGTTAAAATTTCTTCTGAAGAATTTTTAACCAACACACGAATGCAGCTGAGATAGGCTCCAGTACCCCCCGCGACCCCAAAAAGGACAAGCGGTAGAAAATGGATGGATGGAACATCCCAGTACAGATTCTGGACAGGGAGGATGGATGGTACGAAAGATGAGTGAGAGAAGCCATCTATGTCAAGGTTGAAAAACCATCCTTGAACAGAGGAGGTGGTCTGCGACACCACCTGTTTCTCACATACAACACTGTCCTTTCAACCATTCCAAAAAGACTGTGCAATTTAGCCTTCAACAAAAAACAGGAGTTAGAAACATTGACATTTGTTTACAACTGAATGGAATGCTAACGTGAAGGATTCCGACTATTTTGGACTGGTAGTAGTCGATCCACAGCGATCGTTCTGCCACACAATACCTCAATGCTAACGAGGGGAGATTACACTTCAACAACTGTCGTTGGCTTTGACAGTGGGATTGCTCGTTTGCATCTCAACAGTTGTTTTTTTCACTACGACAGGGCGAAACCATCCCTGCCCCGGCACTCCCTTCTGGTTTTGGAGTATAAATATTTGGGGTTTTGGCACCAGCCGCTAGACTACATCTGACTAATCTAAGTCTATGAGCGTGAACTGATGAAGGCTACTCGGATGAGCGGCGAAACGTCTTCTATGACAAACCAATTAGTCCAGTTGTGGTCGATTGAATGCCTTGAGATTACAATGACCTGGATGAATGAGAACATCCATTGATATGATAATAGAACCATTTCAAAACAGGTTACAGAAGCTCCAAAATTAGCTTGTGACGTATACAATAACATATTACATCATTTCCACTTGTATTATTTTCTCAAAACTACTATTAATCTGTTTGCTTATTTCCTCTTGAAAGTTGGTTACTTTCTGTTGTAACATAGTTTTATGTACAATTGTATTCAAATGTAATAAGCACTTATTCTTATGATGTTTGGATAATTTAGTTTTAAATTTTGGGCAATACTACACATTTGGCTATCGATCCAATACCAAGTAGTTGCAGGGGCAGTAGTGATCATACCAATGCTGATATAGATACTTTTTCAGGATCATTGAATGATTCAATTTTGATCACAATTATAATCAGACAAAAACACAGGAAGAAAGTCTAACAATAGCAATTAAATATTAAAATTATTTTCTTATTCCCTTTTATTACATACAATATTTTGAGCAAAATAAATTCAACACTGCAAAATAACTAAAAATAAGCAAAAGCTAGTATTGTCTCTGATTTAAATCTTTGGGTTTTTGCACTCGGTCATCCTGTGGCCAGGGGCTTATTTCATCAGTTTGTAAACAATAACAAAAAACACAAAGATTTTGTGATAATAAAAGGTATCGGTCACAATAAAATAAATAAACATTGACTGTGATATTGAACACTGTAGTATCGAACAAATCACCGTAGTATCAACTATATACTGACACCATACTTGGTATCATTACTGTTAATATTTGTATCGATCCACCGACGCCTGTTAATGTTCAAGAACTCCAGCTTGCCGGTAAGCATGGCTTATTGTATCATCCTGTAGTGTATAGTGTAGCATGTTTAGCTATTCCTCCTCCTCTGGTGATAATAATACTTGTAAGAAACATTGTTTATTGGCCGCCCTGGAGGCGAAAATTAGTGATGTTAACTGCTTGGGAGATCTGTACGTTGCTTTGAGGACTTGGTTGTTTGCTTGTTGCTGTCAAATTTACAGGTCATCAAAATGCTTTATCACAATATGATGATAGCATTAAAAGCTTTGTTGTCAGCCAAATATCCATCCATTTTTCTACCGCTTGTCCCTTGTATAATTTATATCGCATATTATTTGTTTTGCGGACCTACAATCTTATGGTACGTTCATCCACTTGCATATAGGAATATAAAATGCGGACGGTAGCATACATTGCGATCGTCTGCTATTACCATATTGACGTGTGAACATGGTACAATATATTTACCGAAAAAAACAGTCTGAAAAAGACTGGTTGCCTTGAGATGTATTCATGCGGTGCCAAACAACTTTTTTTCCTGTAAAACCTTGGGAGAGAATATGTCATGTTTAGCATGAACTCCTACAGTTGTACGTTTGTGTACCATTGCAAATTGAAACTACAAAAACAAACGTATGGCCAAATGAATACCTCTGATACTCATTTGATACTGTTAATCCAAACTTAGCAGTAAGGTCTTCCTAAAAGCAGTATTACATATTTAGTGTATTACATGAAATTGTTTAAGTGTATCTACATATGTGTATATTAATAGCTAATACTGATTCTCAGCACAAAAGGTGCATTAAAGAAGTATACAGCAGAAACATTGCCATACTTGATGGGACAAGAGGGTTACAGTCCACTTGTGATCAAGACCTCATGCCAGGTTGTCGGGTTCAATAATGTAAAAGTGGAAATGTGTGCGTCAGTTAAGGGGTATTTTCTGTCACATTTCTAGGTCTCGAGATGGCTCCTTCCTGTCTGTGTCCTCCACAGATGGCTACTGCTCCTTCTTGTCTTTCTCTCCCGGGGAGCTGGGTACGCCGCTAAAGGAGCCTCCCACTCTGGAGATCTTTACTCCAACCAGTGGTGCTGAAAAGAAGGGCAAAAGGACTCCAGCAGGCAAGACCTCATCTCCTGTGTCCCAGCCAACAAGCACAGTCTCCACTCCCAAATCCCACGCCAACCTCTCCTCTGTCACCACCCCTGACGAGAAGAAGACCGGCGTTAAGGCCAAGCCCCGAAAGATCACCCTCAACACCCTGGAAGCCTGGGGGAAGCCCACGACTCCCAAAAGCAAAACTCCATCGAGCCCTCAGACGCCAACATCCGAAAGCATGAGCGCACCTTCGACGCCTCAGTCCCGGGTTAACGGCATCACCCCAAACTCCTCTAAAAAGCCGCTTCGCCTCACCCCTCTCACTCCCACCACACCCAAAGTCCTTAACAGCACCAGTTCTCCAGCGCCCACTACTCCGAAAGGTGCAATGGCTGCAAAAGGGCCCACTCCAAGGTACCTATAAGAGTCATGTATACAACAGTATTTGTTTAGTTGTAGTTTGGAGTGGCGTAAAAAGACTGGTAGTTTGCACCCACATGTGTATAAATATGATGCTGCACAGTTTACACCACTGAAAAATACTAAACATATCAATTTAATTAACACCTATGACTGTGTCAATTATCTCAAAGTATATTTTTGTTGTTGTTCTGAATTACAATTTGTGTGTACATCATTGCAGTAGAGTGAATGTAAAATGTGTAAAGTGGATCATCAGTGTTGTCAAAACATAGAATTATCATGTGTTTGTTTTTGTTGCTGTTCACGTGCTCAGTTTAGAACAAAGCCTTGTCTGGCTTAAGGGGGTCCGTTAGACCCCCTGCTGGCTATAAAATAATCACTCGGACAGACTGCTTGTAGACAATGGAGAGGCCGTGACGGCTTTTGTCTTTAAATCGGTAACTTGAAACCGGTCTTTCTTTGACTGACCCCGGCTTGTTTTACTCCAGCACACCACAGCCAAAAAAGACGTTGATTCAACTTGATTGGTATCAATGGACTTTCTGAAACCCATTTTGTTTTCTTTTGTTCCCTCAGACGAGTTTCTTTGACTCCGGTTGGATCTCACACGTCCAGTTCGCTCTTCAGTGCTCCAGCCTCCACTGAGAAGGCCAAACATGGTCAGTTGGGCTTGGAGCTGCTCCGTTTATTGGGGGAAAAAGTCTACATTTGGATACCTTTGACTCGATCGCATAAAGTCCATTAACAATATTGGGTTTTCATAATATAATATATATATATATATAATCTGGAAATGAAGGGAATTGTGTCATCTCACAATACTAACAAAAGTGGGAGGATTTTACTTGGCCTATGCCTCACCCCTCCACAAACTTCCATCAAAATATGTGCAGTAATAACTAGAAAATATGTGCTCATTGGCTGTGAAGTCAAGTCTGGTCCCATGTGTAACCCTTCATTTGCATTCCTCCTCCAGGACGGCCTTCCCCTCCAAGCGATCCACTCTGCCAGCCTCCAGAGTCCAAACGGGCCAAGACTGCTAGCGACGAAATGGCGACAGGCAGCATCACTCAGCCGTAGTAGTGTGTTTACATCCCAGTGACGTTATTATGGAATCATAATCATAATATGACACAGATGAGTTAATGAAAGTGTGTTCAGTAATTGTATCAGGGGTGTCTAAACCTTTAACATCCAGGACCGTGTACTGAAAATTATAAAAATACGGGAGCTACTTTGTTAAATACCGTATATAAAAAAAACTATCCACTATAGGTCAAAATATGCTGTCCAGTTAAAAAAAATTATAGCTCAGATATATGTTTTGTGTAATTGTATTGTTCAGTATTTCTTAATACAACTTTCCATTATATACAAACCACAAATAGCCCTGCATTACATACTCAAATATTATCGCAATGTTTCTATGAATGTCTTGAGGGATTTTTCTATCTTTTAAATGTGTGACTTTTTTTCAAATCTTTAAATGTACGAATTTTTTTCAAATCCTACTTTAAAAGAAATAAACAAGCACTTGGACTTTAGGTGCTTTATGTGAACATGTTGTGTATTTCTTTTTAGAGTACTGAGTAATAGTGCCAGGTTTAATATTTATATCCAACAGGCAGGAATTTAATGGTGTGTTGACTGTTACAGATTATGATAATGTACATTATACAAGGTTTTCTGAGTTTTTATCATATATCGTCCAAAGAGAAGATTAGTTACAAAGTGACAACACGTATCTTAAACACAAGCCCTTGTGGTGTCAGCTGGTTGAAGGAGCTCTGTGGCCCCTGTGTTCTCTGTTTTATTTGATGGTTCCCTTTTGTTTTGATGTGTTTTTGCATTTTGGTTCGGGCCCTTTCAGGACTGCACTAAAAGGAATGGCACTTTCGTGACTTCTGTACCTCCTTTTGGTGCTTTTTTAATGGACTTTTGGATCTGCCTCAGAGGACCCTTTTGGCCAGGGCTTGGTGGTTGGCACCGTAGACCAGCTGCTGGCTCTCTTCCACACCGGGGTCTGCGTGGAGAGAACACAGGTTCCAGTGGAGATGCAGAGAAGAAAAGTGGTATGCGGAGCTGGTGCTGGGAGAGAGGGCGGATGTGTTTCCCATCAGTGGTCATGGGGGAAGTTTGCTGTCTTTACAGCAGTATGTTTGAGCTTTGCGGAGTCCTGACTGGATGAAACTTTGGTCTACCTGGACGGATTCTCGCACATCCGTGCGGCTTGGACTTTGGCTGGTGGGCAACCTATGACGGTGTCTGCTCTCCTGGTCCTTTGTTGGGTCTGTTCCTGTTCCCACCTCAACAGACGAGGGCGTGGAGCACCGCAGAGGCCCAACGCGGGGAATGTAGGGATGGTGTTTTTGTTTTGTTGTTTGTCTATGCATGGTACAATCGTATGTGTGCAATATGTATTATTTCTTGGTTATTTTTGCATTTTACTTTTGTAGCGTGTAAACATGGTGTTGCTGAAGTGGCAGCTGTTTGAATCAACTCTGTGGTCTCTTAAGTATTTTCTTTTCTTTAACGTTTGTGTGCTTTAACATTCCCCTCTTGTTTTCGTGTGTTTTTCAAGTCATTTTTTGTGGCCTTTTTAAATCTGCACTGCAAACACACAATATCCCCATTGTGGGATAAAGTCGATCCTCATCCTGTCCTAAGTCCGCTGAATCTTTGTGGTCCCACCTTTTCACCACAAAGTAACAAAAAGAAATAGGGCGCAAATGTATTAGTTTTCTCTTTTTATTAAATAGAATAAGTTTAATGTAGGTCAAGATATGCTAACCCACTAGTCACAAGACATTGAAACAACGTTGAGAACTTGTTGAATTAGGTCCTGACGTGCAACTCAAATTTAACATTGGAACAACATGTTTTTTGACTAAGTTTAATCAATGTCGTTGATTTGATCATTGATTTTTGGGTCATTTACAAACCAATATTCTACAATACAAATACAAAGTTGAAACATGCTTTCCTATGACGTTTCTTCATTTGACCATTGAAATCTGGTAATTTCTCAACCAACAATGGATCCAACTTTATACATTAATGTTATCTCGTTTTACAAATGCAACTATTTTGAAAAGTTGTTTTGAAGTCAGTTTTCAAGGAAATGCATGTATAATCAACATTGTATCAATGTCTTGTGCCTGCTGGGACTATATGCTAAGCAGGTAAATATACTGAAAGAAAAAAAAACTCAGCCCAATGTATAGTATGTACGTCTCAGTTGTGTGTGTGCAAATACTTATCAGTATTCATGTAATATATTTGAACATTCTCTAAATAAGAGTTGCTCCACGTAAACATACATATGTTATATATATATTTTAGTGCAGCCTTATTCTTCCTTGCAGAGTGAGTTCAATTTTAGTGACAATAAAACTTTAGTTGCAAATAGCCCCTGGTCCTGGCTTTTTAACATCGCTATCATAAGGCGTGCCAATTACATTAGTGATAGTTGAGTTGAGTTGCGTTTATTTGGAACATGCATGCATTCAACATGCGACATCACAATTTCCAGTTTCTCTATTCAACATGTCCGAAAAGGAGTAGGAAGAAGCAGAGCTTATTTAATCCTACCCCTTTTCCTTTACATAGTAGTTGCTAAAACGTTTGTTCACTTCCTGTTCTCAACTTATTCACAATATACTCCATAAGTAATAACAATAAATATAAATAATTGTTGAAGTAAGTTACCGTATTTTTCGCACTATAAGGCGCACCTTCAATGAATGGCCTATTTTAAAACTTTGTTCATATATAAGGCGCACCACATTATAAGGCGCATAGAATAGACGCTACAGTAGAGGCTAGGGTTGCGAGACCTGTTGTGGCTCAATATTGGTCCATATATAAGGTGCACTGTCAGCTTTTGAGAAAATTGGAGGTTTTTAGGTGCGCCTTATAGTGCGGAAAATACGGTGTATTTCATATGGTGAGATGAGTAAGATTATCTTGAAAATTAATGGATGGATGAGATAAATTCAGAATGTTTATCATGGTTCTTCTTCTTTGTACTTTGTAAACACTTTAAGTTTGAAGAGTTTCTTGAAGTGGATCATATTAGTACATTGTTTGATTTCTTTGCTTAATCCATTCCATAAATTAATTCCACATACTGATATACTGAAGGTCTTAAGTGTTGTATGTGCGTACAAATGTTTTAGATTACATTTTTCTCTAAGATTATATTTAGTTGCCCAGTGTATTTACAATGATAAAATAATAGCTTGAGATATGTTTTTGAACAAAAACATTTTAAAGTCCAGAGAGGTATTGCTAACATTTTTTAGACATATTAAACGCATAAAAAACACGCAATTAAAAGTTAAAAAAATAAACCTAAACATTGCTCCTGTGAATAACGTCACTATTTGTATAGCTTTGCATGTCACCCATCCACTAGTATTATGTTGGGCAACCTAACTTGATTCTCTGGGGAAACGGAAGCTAAAAAGATTGATGGACGCAACAGCCAATCACAGTCGAGCAAACTCGGGCTCTTTAACGCCTTGTGTGCACCGTGATGGGAAGGCGGGGAGGAGTTGCGCTCGTTTAGGCTGATTAGCAACAAACAGAAAGGTTGCGAGTTTAAAATGTGGATTCTTTGACCTCCAAGGTGGACTTTGTTGTCACCACGTCGGTATGAACTCTTCTCTGTGTTAACCTGGGGCTTGTTGACACGCTTTCAGGGGAGGCCGGGTGGCTATTTTGCAACCTTTTTTTTTAATTTTTTTATCGCACCAATAGCGAAGGCAACCTCGCTTTTAGGTCGTTGGAGGCGGCGATGGTGAGCTGATAGCTGCGTCATCATGTTGCTTCCGACTCGAGTTGACCGAAAGAAATCTCAAGTTAACGAAGCCGCCCGCGGTCATCCAGCTCCCAGGGCCACTCCCGACTACCGGAGGACGAGGCTGCCGGGGGGAGCTTGCTAACGTCCACGGCGGACTTTTTTACATCACTTGGCGCGATTCCTATCCTGGCTGCTTCCATTTAGTATCTCCACTCGGTGCTGAACATGTCCGTCGATGTCGCTTAATGCAGTTAAAAAGCCACAAAAAACAACATAAACTAAAGCCATATGAATATTTGATGTTTTGGACGAGAATGTTGTGAGAAGAAGTGATGCCCTCTATGACAGACAGGCTACAAATCAGGAGCCTGCAGTGTAATACTGATTGGCACTTTCGCCACTAACCTTTTTAAGACATTTTATTGTTCCTTTTCACTGCTCAGACAACCAATTTTAAAATTTAATGGTGTTTGGGTGAGTTTCGGGGGGATAGTTAGCAGCTGGCCTATCACATAGATCAAAGTTTCCTTCTATCAGGGTACAAAAGACACTCACTATGGCCGTAAAGGCGACGACCTGTCCCCCCAACCCTGAAACCGCTGCAAACTTCGAGTGGATCGACGGGCTGCTCTACCGAAAGAAGCTAGAAAGAGGCTACATAAACTACCGGGAGGTTTTGGATGAGAACCGGAGATTTGAAGCCATCGCCGCCTTCCACCGGCGACGACATAGGCAGCGTCACCTCTCCCTGGAGGAGACCTACAAATGCGTGGCTGAGAACTACTGGTGGGACGGTAAGATGATATTTCATGTTTAACTGTTTTTTTTTGTACACAAACCATTTAAGTGGATATCTTCAATGTCTTGGGAGAGTAGGAGCGATTGAAAGACCACACATCCCAACTGTTTGAGAGTTAAGTCGAGAAGCGCTAGCCACTGAGCTTAAAATCCCGAGCTGTCTTACCCACTGTCCAGCGCAGCTCTTAAGGTGTCGGGTATCGATGGTTTACACCAGTGTTTTTCAACCACTGTGCCGCGGCACACTAGTGTACCGTGAGATATTGTATGGTGTGCCGTGGGAGATTATGTAATTTCACCTAATGGTGTTTAAAAATATTTTTTGCAAACCAATAATCCGCAAATGTGCCGTTGTTGAGTGTCTGTGCTGTCTAGAGATCTGCAGAGTAACCGTGTAATACTCTTCCATATCAGTAGGTGGCAGCAGGTAGCAAATTGCTTTGTAGATGTCGGGAACATGGTTTGTCATGATCACAATTTGCAGACGACAGCGGGAGGCAGTGTGCAGGTAAAAAGGTATCTAATGCTTAAATCAAAAATAAACAAAAGGTAAGTGCTGCTAAGGAAAGGCATTGAAGCTTAGGGATGGCAAAACGAAGGGAAAACTGAACTGGCTGCAAAGTAAACAAAAACAGAAATGCTGGACGACCGCAAAGACTTACAGCGTGTGGAGAAGCAGACGGCGTCCACAAAGTACATCCGTACATGACATGACAATCAAGAACAAAATTGGAGCGCAAGACAAGAACTAAAACACTACACACAGGAAAACACCAAAAAACTAAAAATAAGTCACGGCGTGATGTGATAGGTCGTGACAGTACACCTACTTTCAGACAAGAGCTATAGTGATGCATGGTTGGCTATGGTTTGAATTCTTATCCAACAATTGCGAGAACAACTTTTTATTGTCAATATCGGCTGCTGAGTTTAATTTTTTAATGTTTCCTGCCGGTGGTGTGCCTCGAGATTCTTTCAATGAAAAAAATGTGCCTTGGCCCAGAAAAGGTTGAAAAACACTGGTTTACGCAACTATCTCATAGCCACACAAGCTGGTGTAACCCGCCTGGATACGCCCACTTTACACTGCCTTACGGATCAAACCTGAACCCAGAGATATATTCTGCGTTCCATTTGTATTGGGGAGTCAGAATTTCCCAGTTCCTGGTCAGAATTTCAACTGGAACGCCAGTAGAGGTCGGATTTATGACTCGGAAAGTCGGAGGATTCTCAAAGATGGCTGCTCTGGATGTAAACAATGATACTCGCTTATATAATATCCGTTATTTGCATTTCTGATTAGTTTTCGTTGCAGTAAATCACCCATATATAATGTGTTGTACGTTTATATATGGCAACGTCACTAATGTAAACTGCATTTATTTCATGTGGTATAGCAAAAGCGTCACAGCGTTTCCTCTTCAGCACCGTGTTTGAAAGTTGCAGAAAGAGTGCATATTTTCACATAAGTTGTTTATATTAAGACAAGGCAAGCGCAAAAATTGCTTTCCTGGATGTGGCCATCTTAATTTCCGACATCGTAACGGGAACGCTCTCCACTCTGGTGTGACGTCATTGCCAGCTATAGCTTTCCACTTTCGATGTAAATGGAACACAGCATGAGACTCCAGAGCGCTAGGGTAGCTGTTGGCTCGTTCAGGGCGAATCTTAAGGCGTCAGTGAGTAAGATTTACACACAGCCACATTAGCGGACATTCGTTAGTTACACTGGCACCTCCAGCTTGGGTCTTCTAACCCCTGATTTCCACAGGATGTGGAACAGCAGCAAAATATAGCCGCCACAGAATGGCACGGCCATCTGCTGTCCGCAATCCCCACCGCCGTTCTGTTGTGGCTCCGCTGTGCAGAAAAATAGCGCACAATTTTACAAGATTTCGCGAAATCGCGCCTAATGACGTGATAATATAAAGACAGCGGAAGGTCTCGAGCTTTGCTGTCCAACAATATCCATAGGCGAGCACGTCTGTGACGGCATTGACTGCGTAATTGTATGTTCATTTATTTTTCAGTAGTTTTTATCATAGTCTTTTCTTTTGGTTTCAAGGAACATGGTTTCATACCATTTGACTAGGTTTATAATGTTAAACTCTAACTAGTTTAGATATAATTATTTAATATGATTAAAATCAAAAGTAAGATTACTAATTCAGTGTAAATATTTGAGTGGGCCTTTGGCCCCTCAGTAGTGGAAACGTTGCTTGCCCACAGGGCAAAAAGGTTAGGAATCCCTGTTCTAACGGGATATCTGTGGCTGTCTGTGTCTCACCTTACCTGCGCTTGAAGGTAGACTTCCAGCCCACAGAACTCAAGGTTGGTTCTTCTGAGGGCATTTCAGAAAACATTCTGACCGCCCTTGTATCGCTTTGCCTTTCCTAATCAATGTCTGTAGGCTAGATTGCAACTAGAGCTGCAACTACCGACTAATTTGATAGTCAACGATTAGTTATACTAATCGGGTTAGGACATGTACACCTATTCAGTGGCTCTTAATTTTGCCATCGAATTGAGATATTTTTAGGCTTGTGCTGACTGTAAAGATGACAACTTTGTTTAGAATCAATCAATCAATCAATCAATGTTTATTTATATAGCCCTAAATCACAAGTGTCTCAAAGGGCTGTAGAAGCCACAACGACATCCTCGGTACAGAGCCCACATACGGGCAAGGAAAACTCACCCCAGTGGGACGTCAATGTGAATGACTATGAGAAACCTTGGAGAGGACCGCAAATGTGGGTAACCCCCCCCTCTAGGGGAGACCGAAAGCAATGGATGTCGAGTGGGTCTGACATAATATTGTGAAAGTCCAACACATCAGCGAAAGTCCAGTCCATAGTAGGGCCAGCAGGAACCATCCCGAGCGGAGACAGGTCAGCAGCGTAGAGATGTCCCCATCCAATGGACAGGCTAGCGGTCTACCCCGGGTTGGGAGCAGAGTAGAAAAGAAAAGAAAAGAAACGGCAGATCAACTGGTCTAAAAAGGGAGTCTATTTAAAGGCTAGAGTATACAAATTAGTTTTAAGATGAGACTTAAATGCTTCTACTGAGGTAGCATCTCTAACTTTTACCGGGAGGGCATTCCATAGTATTGGAGCCCGAATAGAAAACGCCTTATAGCCCGCAGACTTTTTTTGGGCTCTGGGAATCACTAATAAGCCGGAGTTCTTTGAACGCAGATTTCTTGCCGGGACATATGGTACAATACAATCGGCAAGATAGGCAGGAGCTTGACCGTGTAGTATTTTATACGTAAGTAGTACAACCTTAAAGTCGCATCTTAGGTGCACAGGAAGCCAGTGCAAGTGAGCCAGTATAGGCGTAATATGATCAAACTTTCTTGTTTTTGTCAAAAGTCTAGCAGCCGCATTTTGTACCATCTGTAATCTTTTAATGCTAGACATAGGGAGGCCCAAAAATAAAACGTTACAGTAATCGAGACTAGATGTAACGAACGCATGGATAATGATCTCAGCATCGCTTGTGGACAAAATGGAACGAATTTTAGCGATATTACGGCGATGAAAGAAGGCCGTTTTAGTAACACTCTTAATGTGTGACTCAAACGAGAGAGTTGGGTCGAAGATAATACCCAGATTCTTTACCGAGTCGCCTTGTTTAATTGTTTGGTTGTCAAATGTTAAGGTGGTATTATTAAATAGATGTCGGTGTTGAGCAGGACCGATAATCAGCATTTCCGTTTTCTTAGCGTTGAGTTGCAAAAAGTTAGCGGACATCCATTGTTTAATTTCGTTAAGACACGCCTCAAGCTGACTACAATCCGGCGTGTTGGTCAGCTTTAGGGGCATGTAGAGTTGGGTGTCATCAGCATAACAGTGAAAGCTAACACCGTATTTGCGTATGATGTCACCTAGCGGCAGCATGTAAATACTAAAGAGTGCAGGGCCAAGAACCGAACCCTGGGGAACTCCGCACGTTACCTTAACATAGTCCGAGGTCACATTGTTATGGGAGACACACTGCATCCTGTCAGTAAGATAAGAGTTAAACCAAGACAAGGCTAAGTCTGTCATCCCAATACGTGTTTTGATACGCTCTAATAAAATATTATGATCAACAGTATCGAAAGCGGCGCTAAGATCAAGAAGCAGCAACATAGATGAAGCATCAGAATCCATCGTTAGCAATAGATCATTAGTCATTTTTGCGAGGGCTGTCTCCGTAGAGTGATTTGCCCTGAAACCGGATTGAAAAGGTTCACAGAGATTGTTAGACGCTAAGTGTTCATTTAGCTGCTATGCGACAATTTTTTAGAGGATTTTCGAGATAAACAGAAGGTGGGACACTGGCCGGTAGTTTACCAAGAGATCAGGATCGAGGTTAGGTCTTTTGAGTAGAGGATGAATAACCGCTTTTTTGAATGCTAGGGGAACAGTGCCAGAGGAAAGTGATACATTTATGATATTTAACACTGATGGACCTAATAATACAAAAAGCTCCTTGATAAGTTTCCCAGGAATTGGGTCAAGTAAACATGTTTGTTTTGTCCCATTTACACATTTTGACAATTCCTCCAATGTTATTTCATCAAAGAGAGAGAAACTATTTTGGAGGGCGGTATCCGTCGTATATACAGTCGTATTTGTGTTAATAGAACCCAGTTGTAGCTGAGATGCATTGTCTTTAATCTCTTTTCTAATGACTTCAATTTTCTTATTAAAGAAATTCATAAAGTCATCTGCTGAGTGGGTGGAGCTACTGGGAGGAGTCCCTTGTTGGGTTAGCGATGCTACTGTACTAAACAAAAATTTAGGATCATTTTTGTTGAGGTGGATGAGATTTGAGTAATATTTAGCTTTAGCTGAGGTAAGCATGCGTTTATAAGTTATTAAACTATCACACCATGCTTGATGGAAAACCTCAAGTTTAGTCGCACGCCATTTGCGTTCCAGCTTTCTACATGATAATTTCTGGGCTTTAGTTTCTTCTGTAAACCATGAGGTACGCCTTTTAGGGGCCCTTTTTAGCTTTAGCGGTGCTACACTATCAATGGTGTCGCGCAGGCGTCGTTAAAATTGTTAGTGAGGTTATCAATAGAGCCCACATAATTTGGGAATGGTGCCATTACCGAAGGCAGTAGGTCAGTAAGAGTCGTCGTTGTGGCAGCATTAATGTTGCGGCTGCTATAGTAGTTATTATTATTATTAGTTTGTTGACAATGAGTCAGAACTTCGAATTTTATAAGGTAATGATCGGACATTACTTTAGTGTACGGGAGTATCGTAACTTTAGAGGTGGTGACACCCCTGACAAGCACTAGATCTATCGTATTACCGTTGCGATGCGTGGGTTCATTTATTATTTGTGTAAGACCACAGCTATCAATTATAGTCTGGAGCGCCAAGCATTGGAGGGTCCGATGGGGTATTCATATGGATATTAAAGTCCCCCATTATGATTATATTGTCGGCGTGCGTCACTAAATCAGCAACAAACTCTGAGAATTCACTGATGAAGTCCGAATAGGGCCCAGGGGGGCGGTAGATAACAGCCAGGTGGAGAGGCAGCGGTGTGACAAACCTCAAAGTGAGCACCTCAAACGAGTTATATTTATTATTTAGGTTAGGTGTAAAATTATAGTTTTCATTGTATCTTAGTGCGACACCCCCTCCCCTTTTAAGAGGTCGGGCAACATGTGTATTGGTATAGTTAGGAGGAGATGCCTCATTTAGCGCAAAAAAATCGTCTGGTTTGAGCCAGGTCTCGGCGAGACCAACGACGTCAAGTTTGTTGTCTCTAATGACTTCATTAACTAATAACGTTTTGGAAGATAATGATCTTATGTTTAAAAAGCCCATATTATAGGTAGTGGGCTGTTTTGAGGATTGTTTGTAGTAGCAATATTAATAATGTTGCATTTATTATGCGTAGTGCACTTTAAATAGTTTCGACCATATCTAGGAATTGATACGATGGGAATTGTCCGATTGTTTGCTAGATGTTGCGATAAACTGAACGCATCATAGTTAGCCAACTCAGTAGATTGCATGTCTGCCTCTGACACGGTCACAAAAGAAAAAACATTATGTGAGTTGTGTTTTATTCTAAGAGAATTGCTATGTGTGCAGGGGTTATCCAGCCTGGCGCCGGCTAGTTCTAGTTTAAATGGCTTCTTACCCGGAGACTCCACGCTTCTTTGGTTAGCTTTTCCCTTTGTTGTTAGCCCCGCTCGGCATCCCCGCTTCTGCTTCCGCTCACACCGCTTACGTCGTCTCCATCGGCGGTCACCGCTAGCACTTGACTCCGCTGCTACAAAGGCCGCTCGATGTAGCCCGTGAAGTATTCCCATGCTAGCGAGGAGGTCCACCGTACATGCATCTTTCAGTCTATAACGACCCGATCCATCCACATCCAGAATTGTCTGTCGGTCGTATGTGATCACAGTGTTCACGCTTTGAGCCAGCCATGAAATTGACAGAAATGACGGGTGATTTTTGCCAAATCGCTCTACACTCCCAAGAGCGTTAGCAAGCCGCAGCATAGCCATGCGCCGCCATCTTGTGAAATTTCTATTTATACTGTACTTGTGCTCTTTATTAAGCTGTTACAAAAATAACTACCGTATATGAAACTGTTGTACGTTTTAAAGCAAGGACAGGCAAAGTGCTGATAAAAATAAAGAATACATTTGTATGTAAACACAGAACAGTCAAAATTGCAGCAGTAAAAACAAACAAAACATTTATCAAGCTTCAACAAAAAAAATTTTTTTTGATGATGTTTAGAAAGATGCACACAGGTATGATGACAAATTTTAACTGGGATTTTGGCTAAAATTATACTATAACTATTTTTGTCACAACATTGTCCCTCTGTTGTTAGAGAGCGAGCTAACTATCTAACTAAAAGGCTGCTCTTTTATCCTACACTACAACGAGCTAATGCAGGGGTGGGCAATTAATTTTCACCGGGGGCCGCATAAGCAACCCGAGCACTGCTGGAGGGCCACACGACAATATTTCAATTAAATTTTGCTCAATATTATTTTTGATATACCATAAGATAAATAATAATGATGATAATAATTAATAATAATAATAATAATAATAATAATTTCATTTAACCTAACTTAACTTTATACAAAAGCAGATTGCTTTTTAAGGTCACTTTATCCTGCATTATCCAACATTTTTCCCCATCAGATTTGGACAACCATCTGTTGTTAAAAATAGTTTTTAATCATATCTATTCTATATTGTTTTTTATATTGGTTTTATATGTAATTGTTTTTTTCTTTTTATTCAGTCATTGGTGGAGCTAAGGATAATATTTGAATATTGTTTGTAATATTGTTGTGCAGCACTTTGGAAACATTTTGTTGTTTAAATGTGCTATATAAATAAAGTGGATTGGATTGTCACACCTGCCAGCGTGTCCCAACACGCATTTACCTCTGTGAACAAGTCATTACCTGTGGTTGTCTCTTTAATTGACTGCATCAGAGCTCTCATCCAAAGTTAGCGAAAAACAGTCCTGTCTCCGGGCATTATCAGCGCAACAAAGTCCAATAAGCACTCCTTAATAAACTCTCCGTCAGAAAACGCCTTACTTTTTCTGGCGCTTTTGTGAGAAATGACGAAACTTGTCCTGACGGCTGCATCTCTGGGGGTGTGAAATATGGCACAAAGTCCTTGTTGGGTTTGCAGTTTTACCATCAACGCATCAGCCTCCCTTGCGCGCGCTTCATCAGACACATCCCGGTATTTTCCCTCGTGTTTCTTCGTGTAGTGGCGATTAAAATGATATTTAAACACAGCAACCTGTGTACCACACATTAAGCACACGGCTTTACCATTAATTTATGTAAAGAAATACTTGGCAGTCCATCTCTTGTTGGAAACACGCCATTCCTCATCAACTTTTCTTTTTTTAGCGTCTCATCACTTGTCTCTATGCACCTTCCCTCACAGGTTCCCTCCGGACATACGGCATAAATAACACATTTCAAAATAAAAGCAGCACAGTTGTATTGCGCGCACAACATAGATGTTTTTTAAACTTTATTTTGTAATTTGTAATTGCGCCGTTCAATTCACTCACAATCGCACACGCGCATACGTCCACACGGAAGTAATACAAATAACGCTTTTCAAAACAAAAGCAGCACTGTTGTATTGCACACTCGACATAGATACTTTTTTAAATTTATTTTGTAATTTATGATTGGCCTCACGCGGGCCGGACAGGGATGCGCAAAGGGCCGGATGCGGCCCGCGGGCCGTACAATGCCCAGGTCTGAGCTAATGCAACAACATTTTGTTCTTATCTGTACTGTAAAGTTCAAATTTGAATGACAATAAAAGGAAGTCTAAGTCTAACTCTATCTTACCAAGGAAAGTCAGAGACTGCAACCTCCAGATATCCGACATGCCTCCACTTTAAATGCTCCTACAGCAATTTAAGAAACATTGCTATTTGCCAGACACTTCATTCGATCTGTTGCTGTAACCCCCATGGGTCACCTTTCTTAGCCATGGAAGTATACTTTCCAGGCTCTCAGCAGGGATTGTGCCCACCTATAGTATGTCTTGCATTTCCTGGGCAGACTAGTGAACCTCCACTCTCCGTGCCAATCATGGTTTACATTTCTTGGGCAAGAAACTCAAGTTAACTCTGATCTGTTCGTGTAATTCCAATAAATATTAAAGTTAATTTAAAGTAACAATGATTGTCACACACACACTAGGTGTGGTTTAGTGTGGTACAATTTGTCCTCTGCGTTTGACCCATCCCCTTGTTCACCCCCTGGGAGGTGAGGGGTGCAGTGGGCAGCAGCGGTGGCCGCGCCCGGGAATCATTTTTGGTGATTTAACCCCCAATTCCAACCCTTGATGCTGAGTGCCAAGCAGGGAGGTAATGGGTCCCATTTTTATACTCTTTGGTATGACTCGGTCGGGGTTTGAACTCTCAACCTACCGATCTCAGGGCGGACAGTCTAACCACTAGGCCACTGAGTAGGTTATATGTTCTGTTTGAGTCTACAGGAAAAAAATACACATTGTATTTGCTTCTGCCTCTTTGTATAAATGTTATCACTATCGTTGTCTTTGCAGGAATGTACTTTCACATCAGAGACTTTGTCCTGGGCTGTCCTGAGTGTAGGAGCCAGCAGAGAAAGAAGACGGAGGTGAGGCCTGGTTGCTGTTTGATTTGATTGATCTTTTTCTCCCTTCTCACACATTTTGATTTCACACTTGCTCGCGCTCATCCTCTCTTCCGCTTTGATGTCTGCGACAGCTCCGTTTTCACACTTCATTCCCATAATGTAGTGTTTTTAATATGATCACCTGCCTCTTCTTGAAAATCATAGGAGCTAGGTAGCAGAGGATGCGTCACAAAGACGATGGCGACGCACTGCTCTGACATGCTCAGCAAGCTGAAGAGTCAGCGGGAGGCGGGGATGTTCTGTGACATCACTCTGCGCACTAGCGGGCAATCCTACGCCGCACACAAAGCTGTCCTGGCAGCCGTCAGCGATCACTTCCAGGAAGTCTTTGCAGGGATGGACTCGAACATGAAAGGAGACCTAGATCTCACTGGTAAGACACAACAAATCGTCACTGTTTTTATTTACAATAATGTACAGGGACATACAGTCTTTGCTAGACTTCAGGGTAGTCAGTGTACAGCTTTTATAGCAGTGTAGATTTACCATCCACTTTAAGTGAGTCATCACACAGCCATTATTTGGTAAATGGCTGTTGCACAACATTTCCAAATTGTGTCCTTAGTTTGAAGATTTTAAGCACAATTATTAGTGGTATTCACTAGAACCGCACAGGTTGTTGCACGACTTTATGGCTTCAACAATGAACCAACTAAATCTTAACGCTTAAATTGATCATCAGAATCAGAAGTACTTTATTAATCCCCGAGGGGAAATTAAGATTTTCAGCACAATCCCATTCAAGAGCAGACAAACATTACAGGGAGACAGAACAGGATCGCTGACGGGTCTGCCAACTTCCGGTGGCCCTTACAAAAAAGGTGAGAAACAGGTAAACGCTGGGGAGTCTAAGTCTGGGCCCCTGGAGAGGGGGTCCAGACTGAGGCCAAGGAAAAAAAAACCCTCATATCTATAGCACACACAAACATGTGTGTAAGAGGGAAACATCAAAGAACACAAAGGACATTAAAGACATTAAAAGAGCACAGCTGATGCAACCAGCTGCCACTCCAGCAGTGCCACTTCTACACACAGCCACAAAAGTAAATAAAACAAAAAGATCAACCAATAATATACACTGCGCACACACGATTGCACCATGCATAAAAAAGCAACCAAACAAAAACATAATTTCAACAACCATATACACTGTGGTGGCCTCTACTGAGTTCCACGCCATTGTCCGCTGGGGTGGGGAGAGCATGACCAGAGACAGGAGCAGACCCAAGAAAGCAATCAAGAAAGCCGATTCCACCCTCGGCCGGCCGCCCACCAACTCTCGGCCAGTGTCCAGTCCGCATGGATGAGCGAGGATGCGTCCAAGGAGACCGAGGCGTCCGATACCTGCTCATTCAGCCAAGACACCGTGAAGCCCGTTCGTGCCGGCACCCAGCGCCAGCTCCGCAGCCCTGTCTCTTCATCCGCATCTCCTCTTCTCCAGTTTCTCCAAATGGACTCTGGTGTGGCAGAGACCCAGCAGCTGGTCTACATGGCCAAAAGGCTCCAGGGAGGCAGATCCAGAAGTTCACAAAAAAGCACAGCAGAAGTCACGAAAGTGCCACCCCTTGTCACACAATCCCAAAGGGTCCCGAACCAAAAGGCATAAAAAAAAGACATGAAAACAAGAGGGAAACACCAGGAACACAAAAGGATGACACAAGAGCACAGAGCTCCTGCCACCAGCAGCCACTACAGCGGCGCCGTCTTGGGAAAAAAAAAGATTACATTAAAGATTAGAAGAAAACTGTGATTTGTACGTTTAATGATTGTAACTAATACAAGTTTATCAAATCTGGACTACATAGAGTACCTGGAACTTTGTATATGCGGACATAATTTGTGCAAGACCGCTGCAGTAGAGTGCACATGAGAGCGGTGCTGTTTCGGTGCCGTGATTTGTGTGGTGGAGAACAGCTTAGAGCATTGTTTCTTAACCATAAGCCCATTTTTGGGCAGGTGTCGGCAACCCAAAATGTTCTAAAAGACATTTTGGACATAAAATACAAAAAAAATATGTCTGGAGCCGCAAGAAATTAAAAGCCTTATATAAGTGTTATAATGAAGGCAACACATGATGTAAGTGTCTATATAGGCTGTATTAGCCTATTATCAAAATTACTATGTGTCTGTCCCAGGCTGACGCAAATCTTCGTTTACAGAAATGTTGACATTTAATATTTTACACATTTTTGCAACATTGGAAAACATTAGGAAAATGGAGGCTTCTCAGAGAGTGAGAACACTCCTGGAAATTACTGGCTTAGAATGGCCAAAGGTATAGATGTGTGTGTGTGCAAGTTAAAGGAAACGGCAGGCTGTTTTCTTTTAATGGATTTATTACAATCTTTGCAAGCTGGGTAATGTAAATAGACAGAGGACATAAGTAGATGAAATTAAATGAGCTCAAATATACCTGCAAATGAGGCATAATGATGCAATAAGTACATACAGCCAGTCTAAATAACATGTTAGCAATCGATTAGCTGTCAGCCATGCAGTGACCAAATATGCTTGATTAGCACTCCAACAAGTCAATTATCAACAAAGCTCACCTTTGTGCATTCACGCACAGCATAAAATGTTTGGTGGACAAAATGAGACAAACAGTGGCACAAAGCACGTCTTACTGTGGCAACGTCGGAGAAAGTTATACATGTAAACAAACTATGGTGAGTTCAAGGACCGCCGCAGCTGTACTCTGTTGTAATACACTTTTACACCACTTGTGGCAGTAATGACAAGATCAAGCAAACCGAAGTCTGGAGCGCAAACGTTACGACTAAAGCGGGGAAGCTTTATTTTCCTTTGCACTTTAATTTTATTGACAGTTTAGTTAAGAAGCATATTAATTATCAATTTAGTTGACTTTTTTATGAAAAGCATGATTCATTTTTCATCAGTTATTTGACGCAGTATATTTGGTTAGGACTTATTCTTCTAATTAGCTTAACCTAAGCCTAAATTTTTATGTTAAATGAATAATAATCTTTGTGATTAACACATGGTTTATTATCATTTGACAAGGTTCTAAACTAAAAGTAGGTTACATATGATTATTGAATACGATTCATTAAAATCAAGAGGCAGATTACTAATTCCGTCTTTACATTTGATTAGTCCCTAATCCCCTCTGTAGTCAAAAAGTTGGGCCCCAAGGTCAAAAAGCTTAAAGAACCCATGGCTTAGGGGTATTTCAATTTTTTTTTTTTTATCAATGCACACATGCAATTTCAATGTTGATGATGTGTATTTATTAAAGAAAAAATTAAGGTTATGGCAAATACATTTTTATTTTATTTTAACTAGTTTCCCTAAAAGACGCTTTGAGGTTATGTACTTTATATCCTATTAATCGAACAAACTAATCAATATATTACTGAATTAATCGATAGCTGCAGCCCTACTGGAGTCTTCTTCCACACCCTCATGATGACATCACTGCTTGAACTAGTGGATGTTAGACACACCTTCCGCTCCTCTGCCTTCCTTCCTTCTGCTTGAAGATGTCCCACAAGTACTCAATGGGGTTCAGGTCTGGAGGTTTCATACTTGGTCTCTCCATCACTTACATTTTCAGTTTCCACAGCAAGGCACCTGTCATCTTGGATTCTCATCATGTAGGACAACTGCCATGTGGCTCAGGTTTTGCTTCATATTATCACAGTACATGTTGGAACTCATTTTCCACTCAATGAACCACAGTTCGCCCAACACTCATGCAGTCCTAGATGATGACACTATCACCAGCATGATTAACTGTGGGCAAGACAATATCAAGCTACTCACTTGTGTTGCCAGCTCTTTCAACAATAATGGGTGTGTGTTTAGATAAATGACACTATACAATCTACACACTGACTACTCTATAAAGAATATTCAAGGGAATTTCCTAAAGAATTGTCCCTTGAGAAGACATATTGTGATATAGATGGTTGCTGTAATGAAATGAATTGCAGTGTTTCCCAAAGGACTGACGGCGTGGGGTAATCATCTCATTTACATAAATGACAGTGACACACAACTCAGTGTTTTTGTGTGGACGGGTAAAGTTGAGCTTTTGTATTTAGTGTTATAAGAAATGTGTGATATATACCAGTTTTTTAAAACCTTATTAAACAGCGGAACATGAAGTTATTGAAGAGGTAGATGTTTGTGCGTGCGTCTTGCGCATGGGCAATTTATGTCCACTGGTATGTCCGTTCATCCAGCTGTTACACAGCGACACGGACAAAAAGCCAGGCTTGATTGTATCATTTGTAGTAAAATGCTACTATGCTGCAGTGCACAAGATCTGCCAGAAAAGCTTTAATGTGCTTTAATGTTCACTTTCGGGAAGTTTGCAAGGTATGAGGTCATAAAGGAGAGGAAGTTGGAAGTTGTTCGATGTCCTTGCTTGTATTGTCCATCTTTTGGTTCCCTTCACTATGTACACTGAAGCCTTCGTTTCGCTATCTTTCTCACTGATCAATCTTAACTAAAGTTACTGTCCCCTCCACTCAGGCTTCAGCGAGGAGAGCCTTTTGTCACTGCTGGATTTCTCCTACTCCTCCACTCTGTGTGTTCCCTGGAAGGACCTCCCTGAAGTCATCACCATGGCTCGCCACCTTGGCATGTGGCCTGCCGTGGACGCCTGCTCTGCTCTCATGAAGGAGCACGAACACGTAGTTCATCCTAACCAGAATTTAACAATAAACTACGGCGCCGTTTGCAATCTGCGCCATCGCCAGCAGACAGAAGCCAAAAGAAAAAAGGTTATGGATTTAGAGGAAAACGATGGTTTTAAACTAACGCTGGATACATCAGACGAGTCTGTTGAAGGGAGTCCTCGCAGCAATTTGCGTAGAACGCCTAATTTGAGAGGTCATAATGGTCTCCCTGTGAGTCCCTCACACAGAATGAAGCTTATGGACTTTAAATCTCCCTCATCCAAGAAGTCAGCTACGTCCAAAAGTATGGTTACCACGCCACAGTCAAAGAATTACTCACCCATATCGCCATCGAACACCCGTCTTCTCCGTTCAAGTCCTGGTGCTGCTCAGAAAGTTCAACGATTGCTGTCAATGCCGGAAAGCTCTCAACGAATCAAAAAGATTCACTCCATTCCGCAGATGTCATGCACCCCTAGATCCAGGTCCAGTCCGGTTTGTAGCCCAGTTAGAGTGAAGCAGGAAGCGCAAGAGGTGGGAGAGGATGAGGAGGATTATGCCAGAGCACAGGAGAAGTACAAGCTGATGAATGTACTCGGCCTGCAGAGGACCGCCCTCCTCCCCAGACCGGAAGATCTGATTGGTTGGAGGCAGAAGAAACGACTCAGGAAGCTTAAAGCCAACAACTACTCGCTGACCAAGCGACGCAAACCCCGCTGTGCACCACCAGCGTTACCTTTTGGACCTGTGACACTGTCACTTCCCCTCTGCAACCCTGTTAACAGTCTCCTCCTCAATAGGGTGGGCAAGACCAAGTCGGGTGGTCCACCCATTATGGAAATAATAACAAAGAGGCAAAAGCCGAATATACAAATACCTCCCAGCGACCGGAGAATGCGGAGTCAAGGTGTCCTACCAGATGTGTTCCAACCTGGCTTCAGGGGGAGAGAACTCAGGCGGTCTTTGCGGTGCGGTGGCGGTGTCCATTCTCCTGTCCAGCAGTCTCAGCGGCTCAATTCCAACAAAACTTCAGTGAAAAACACAGTCAGGATCAAATCAGAACCAGCTGAATACTCTATCTCAGGTCTCTCTCTCGTATCAAACAATCAACATGTTGGCACACCTCGTAGATCCACACCCCCTCAGACGACAAAGGCCAGGAATAAGGACATTGTCAGGCCAGTCAATACGCCACGCTACAACAGCAGCCGGAAGCCCAGACGGGGCAGCGTGAGAGAAGCGGAGGTGCAAAGTAGGCCCAGCAAGGGGCCAAGGAATGAGGTGGACACAAGGACAACAGTCATGGATAATCAACCTGGTGGGTTCCAGTTCTCAGAGCACTCTCCTCCACCGGCTGTCCACGGCCACCCTTTGTACAAAGTCATCAAAGAGGAGCCAGCAGATCCAGTTCCAGTTGGCGTACCTTCCCCAGAACCTTCATCTCCAGACCTAGGCAAGCGCCAGAGCAAACCCCCCATCAAACTACTGGACTCTGGCTTCCTGTTCAGCTTCTGTCGGCCGTCCGGAGTCCCCATGGCGGGGATGAAGAAAGAGGAAGAGAGTGTGGATATCTGTTTGACGCGCTCCGTGTCACAAGTCGGTGAGAAACTTGGAGCCAGCCCCAGGGCATTGAGAGCCAGAGGACCTCCATCTACCATGGCGGTGGTGAAGAGGGAGGAGGAGGAGAGGCGTGTGAGCCAAAGCCGGGTTCAGAGACCGAGGTCCAGCTCCAGAAACAACACTGTACCTCTGGCCAGTTCCAGGAGGGCAAAGGCTGCACTCATCATACCTAAGGTAGATTGCTAGAAGGGGAGCAGCTACCTTCTTAAGTTGTTTTTCACTTCATGCTCACAATCTCTCATGTCTTCAAACCCACCAGAAAGAGCCTAAAGCCCACAATGTGAGCAACAGGGGCTGTGTCGTGATGGACTCCTCCGTTCATCGGGCAAGGCTAAAGCAGCTGAGGGGGCCACGCAGCCAGGCACCAAAAGTCCCAAAAGCGGCACACGCCTGCCTGCAATGTGCCGCTTCCTACAGGGACTGCGATGCTCTCATCATGCATCGCCTCAGGCACGTTCAGGGAAAGCACTGGCCGTGTCCGGTAAGTGCTAACTTCCACCATCTCCTCTAATCACCGCAAAGCTTGGACACGGTGCACCCACAGCTCAGCATCTCTCGCCACCCTTTTTTAATTAATCACTTATTTTTAAAATTTTATTAGGAATGCTAACATGTAGCCTAACTGCCATTTGACTACATTTCATTGACTGATTATAGTCCAATTAAAAAAATCAATGCATACATTGATTATTTTATTTTCATTTGTTGTACAGATGGGAGACTTTCTTTGAATGTTCTGTTTCCATGCCAGTGAATTGTTATTGAACAGAATAATGCTGCCTTGGTGTGTGAGAATGTAGCACAACTTCCCATAGCAGATGTTCTGTGGTTGACGTAACACCGCAAACCAGTTGAGAATGAATCAACAGCGCCTCTGCTGTTTGCAGTCAAGTATTGCACTGCGAGACATGATCAATCAGGTTCAGTTCAGCACAATCAACAGAATCCGTTAAGTAATTTGACATTCACTTGTCGAGGGTCCACAATTTTGAACACGCATTACTGGTGTGTTTCACCCAAAGTTTTATTTTTTTGTACCACCTAGTCCTTTGCCTTACCCTTCCTGTGCTTTGAAGCTTTGTAGTAAGACCTTCTTTCGACTGAAGAATGTACGGAGCCACATCCGAACCCACGATCCCAAGTTGTACAAATGCAGGAACTGCATTATCGCAGGTTCCTGAGGCGGCGTCATCAGCAACACCGTGTGCATAAGCGCCAAATATGAGGTGAGTGGAATTAGTCATAGTTTTTCGGTCATTTGTCAATCATCCAGGGAAAGACACTAAGGTGTGCTAAACACAGGTTTATTTTATTTGGACCGCATTGTAATTTAGCATGTTTGTAGCAACACTAAAGATGGGTCAAAATGTCATTCAAAAGACAAGTTGGAACTTGCATATACTTACATATACTTTTTTTAGGCCTGAGCTGATACTCAGTCAAGCATTTAATGAAAATCAAATCTAACTTCGCTGGCGTCGGCAAATTACTATGTCTGTGTGTTTGTTTTCTTTGTTTCTTGCTTCAAAACAGGGTGGAAGAGGGTTCACTGTGCTTAGAGCGTTTATTTGATCGCAGAATTACAAAACCCAAAACCAGTGAAGTTGGCGGGTTGTGTAAACCGTAAATAAAAACAGAATACAATAATTTGCAAATTCTTTTCAACTTATATTCAATTGAAAAGACTGCAAAGACAAGAAATGTAACGTTCGAACTGAGGAATTTAATTTTTTTTGCAAGTCATTAATTTCGAATTTAAAAATAGTTGGCACAGCGGCATTTTTACCACTGTGTTGCATGGTCTTTCCTTTTAACAACACTCACACAGTAAACATTTGGGAACTGAGGAGAAAAATCTTTGAAGCTTTTCAGGTGGAATTTTTTTCCATTCTTGCTTGATGTAGAGCTTAAGTTGTTCAACAGTCCAGGGTGTCCATTGTGGTATTTTACGCTTCATAATGTGCACACATTTTCAATGGGAGACAGGTTTGGACTACAGGCAGGCCAGTCTAGTACCCGCACTCTTTTACTACGAAGCCACACTGTTGTATGTAACACGTGCAGATTGTGGCTTGGCATTGTCTTGCTGAAATAGGCAGGGGCGTCCATGAAAAAGACGTTACTTGGATGGCAATATATGTTGCTGCAAAACCTGTATGTACCTTTCAGCGTTAATGGTGCCTTCACAGATGTGTAAGTTACCCATGTCTTGGGCACTAATACACCCCCATAACATTCACAGATGCTGGCTTTTCAACTTTGCGTCTATAACAGTCTGGATAGTTCTTTTCCTCTTTGGCCTGGAGGACACGATGTCCACAGTTTCCAAAAAAAACAATTTGAAATGTGGACTCGTCAGACCACACAACACTTTTACACTTTGCATCAGTCCATCTTAGATGATCTCGGGCACAGCGAAGCCAGCAGCGTTTCTGGGTGTTGTCGATAAATGGCTTTCGCTTTGCATAGTAGAATTTTAACTTGCACTTACAGATGCAAAGGCTGTAAGTGCAAGTTGGGATCAAAGGTCACGGCCTTGCCGCTTACATGCAGTTCAGATTCTCTGAACCTTTTGATGATATTACAGGCCGTAGATGGTGAAATCCCTAAATTCCTTGCGATAGGTCGTTGAGAAATGTTGTTCTTAAACTGTTCAACAATTTGCTCACGCATTTGTTCACAAAGTGGTGACCCTCGTCCCATCCTTGTTTGAGAATGACTGAGCATTTCATGGAAGCTGCCTTTATACCCAATCATGGCACCCACCTGTTCCCAATTAGCCTGTTGACCTGTGGGATATTCCAAATAAGTGTTTGATGAGCATTACTCAACTTTCTCAGTCTTTTTTGCCACTTGTGCCAGCTTTTTTGAAACATGTTGCAGGCATCAAATTCCAAATGAGCTAATATTTGCAAAAAATAACAGTTCGAACATTAGGTATCTTATCTTTGCAGTCTATTCAATTGAATATAGGTTGAAAAGGATTTGCAAATCATTGCATTCTGTTTTTATTTACGATTTAGACAACGTGCCAACTTTACTGGTTTTGGGTTTTGTAAATGAAGAGTGAACCCTCTTGTCAGTCATCCACAATCTTTGTTTCTGTGGGTGGAGGCTAGCTTACACACACTGGATGCACGGACAGAGCCTCGCTAGTCGCGACTCGCTAGTGATAAGCGCCGCAAGCTAGCACAAATTAAACCAAATGAGAGGGATGAGCCCATCAAGACGGACAAATGGGCCAGAATGCTGGACTTGTTAGAAAAAAAGACAACAAAACTACCTGACCCAGTGTTTCTGGTTGTCTGCGTTAGCGCTTATAATTACAATGTCACTAATACTTGGGTAATATTCAAGTCACGAAATGCAAATGGAGTATTGTTGGTGCTTTTTGGATGTTTTTAAAAAAAAAAAAAGGATTTATAGGCGGAATAGAAGATCGGCTATTGGCTCTCCTGTAAGCAGACTTTTATTTACGAGTTAGAATGTATTAAAAAAAAAAAAACGTCTGTCATTTCTTTCATAATGATTGTGAACGATAGGCAAAATTACAAAAAAAGTGCAGTTCCCCTTTAAGAGTAGTCAGTGTGCAGCTCCAGCTTGTATAGAAGCTTAAATTTACGATCCGCCAAATGTCAAACGCAAGTGACTACGCCTCATAGGGAACATGTCCAAATTGTGAATATTTAGTTACCATTGCTATCTAGCACTGCCTTAATGCTCTTGCTGCACAGGTTAGTCCTCTGCATCATCACTGGTGGATGTTCTCCACCTTGCTCATCCAACTTTTTCCTTCCCTCACCCCGCCCCTATTCAATTGAGTTTAGGTCAAGAGGTGACAGACTTGACAATTTCATCACCTTAAGCCTTCTCAGAAAGGCACTTGTCATGTTGAAGCGTGCGTTTGTGCGCCTATCATGCTGGACAACTGCCATGTGGTCCAGTTTCTGCTTCACAATGTCACAGAATTTTAAAATAAATGTTTCCCTAAATAAACCACAGCAGCTCTCATGCAGCCCCATACTATGGCCACCACCATGCTTCACACCATCACTGATGTTGCCAACTATTTAGACATTAATGGCTCTTTGTTGACTTGTTTTCATTGGATTCCAAATTACGAGATGTGCACTGACTACTCCAAAGCAGTGACTCAATAGATGAGATGATCTGGAAATCTACAAAATGAAATAATTGGCTTCTTTCATACGTCTTTTTTGTGTTTAGAGTCCGACGTGACCAAGCGGGGGAAGAGGAAGTCACATGATCGATCCGAAGCTTGTACATAAAAGGATCCGTCATGAACACAAGCACAACGGTCTGTGAAGAAGGAGTGACTGCGATTTGATTTCTAATCCAATAGCGGTTGGTTCTCAAAAAAGATATTTAAGAAACCAAACCGAGGTCGCTGTGTCCGTTTCCCAAAAAAAAAAAAAAGTTCAGACTTGAACGTTACACTCAGGGGGCGGGGAATGTGACGCCACCTTGATCTCACACACACATACAGTACATGCATACACACACATACACACGTCATGTTTGTGTATAAAAATGAAAAAGGTAATTGTTTTAACTGTTATAGCGCTACATACTTGTCATCAATCCTATTTGTATAGTTATAATTTGGAGTGCACTTATATATTTACCCTATTTGTAAACCTAAGAGCTGGTGATGAATTTGGAAGGTTCGGGGAGGGGTTGGGACGTCCGCAATGGTTAATACTTGAAGTGATGCAAGCGTCTGGAGGGAATACTTGAAACCTTGAAAGGTGGGGGATTGGGACGGTCCTTTGGGTGTTTCATTAGGTCTTTTGTCCGTTTAGGTGTTCTTAACTTCTTTATGACTTCAGTCGGCGCCGCCGCCTTCCTTGGTTGTGAACTACTTACATAATCCATGCATTGGGACTGTTAACAACGCTGCATGTGCATTTGTTTTCTTTGCAACATGACCGTGTCCACACAGGAGTTTTAGCCAACCATTTTACCACCTTTATAATTCAAGACGTTTTATTTAGGACTTCCCTCCTCCTGAATAAATGCAATGTGCACATAGAGATGTTTATGGTTCACAAATTGATTTGCAAAAATCTTTGCTGTCCAAAAGACAGAATAAATCAATTTTGGATTTTTATATTGTTGCTTTAATTACCTAACCTCGTATACTTCACATGTGCTGTCTCTATTGCGTGAGACAGATTTATATTTGACGGATATTTAACGGGGTTCTGTTCAAAATAAATGCACATACATTTAGATGACTAAGAGTATTTATGTAAAATGAGATGGACTTGTGGTTTGGACTTGTCCCAATTAGCAAACATTTTATTGTCTTGGAGGTTCTGAAATGGAACAATTTTTAAATACATTGCTGTGCTTCTGTGGCTGGTTCAAATTTTATCAATAAATCTATAAATTAATATCAACTGTATTAAAAATCTGCTTTTTTATTTCGTAAGATTACTAATTCTTCAGTGCTTCCGGAAAACTTCACTTTTTCCATATTATGTTACAGCCTTATTCCAAAATGTAATATAATTTTTGTCCTCAAAATTCTACACATAATACCCCATAATGACAATGTTTTTAAGATTTTTGCAGATTCATTAAAAATGAAAAAACTAAGAAATCACATATATATATATATATATATATATATATATATATATATATATATATATATATATATATATATATATATATATATATATATATATATATATAATTGACAGCCTTTGCCGTGAAGCTCAAATATCAGATCAGGTGCATCCTATTTCCATCTGATCATCTTTGAGATGTTTCTAAAGCCTAATTGGAGTCCACCTGTGGTAAATTCAGTTGATCAAACATGATTTGGAAAGGCACACAACTGTCTATATATAAGGTCCCACACTTGACAGTGCATGGCAGAGCACAAACCAAGAATAAAGTCGAAGGAATTGTCTGTAGACCTTCGATATAGGATAGCTTTGTGGTACAAATCTGGGGAAAGGTACACTACCGTTCAAAAGTTTGGGGTCACCCAAACAATTTTGTGGAATAGCCTTCATTTCTAAGAACAAGAATAGACTGTCAAGTTTCAGATGAAAGTTCTCTTTTTCTGGCCATTTTGAGCGTTTAATTGACCCCACAAATGTGATGCTCCAGAAACTCAATCTGCTCAAAGGAAGGTCAGTTTTGTAGCTTCTGTAACGAGCTAAACTGTTTTCAAATGTGTGAACATGATTGCACAAGGGTTTTCTAATCATCAATTAGCCTTCTGAGCCAATGAGCAAACACATTGTACCATTAGAACACTGGAGTGATAGTTGCTGGAAATGGGCCTCTATACACCTATGTAGATATTGCACCAAAAACCAGACATTTGCAGCTAGAATAGTAATTTACCACATTAGCAATGTATAGAGTGTATTTCTTTAAAGTTAAGACTAGTTTAAAGTTATCTTCATTGAAAAGTACAGTGCTTTTCCTTCAAAAATAAGGACATTTCAATGTGACCCCAAACTTTTGAACGGTAGTGTACATAAAATGACCTGCTGTCTTGAAGATCCCATTGAGCACAGTGACCTCCATCACCTGTCAATGGAATATGTTTAAAACCATCAGGACTCTTCCTAGAGCTGACCAGCTGTCTGAACTGAGCAATCAGGGGAGAAAGACCCAAGTCAGGAAGGTGACCAAGAACCGAATGGTCACTCTGTCACAGCTACAACAGCATTCTTTTGTGGAGAAAGGAGAGAACCTTCCAGAAAAAAGCCATCTCTGCAGCAATCCACCAATCAGGCCTGTATGGTAGAGGGCCCAGATGGAAGCCATTCCTTCGTGAAAAACACATGGCAGCCTGCCTGGAATTTGCCAAAATGCACCTGAAAGACTCAGACCACGAGAAACAAAATTCTCTGGTCTGATGAGACAAAGATTAAACTCTGATGTGAATTGCAGCCATCATGTTTGAAGGAATCGAGGCACCGCTCCTCACCAGGCCAATACCTTCCCAACAGTGAAGCATGGCGGTGGCAGCATCATGCTGTGGGGATGGTTTTCAGCAGTAGAATCTTGGGAGACTTTGATGAAAACCTGCTCCAGAGTCCTTTGTTAACTCAAACTGGGGCGACGGTTCATCTTACAGCAGGACGATCCGAAGCACAAAGCCAAGATATCAAAGGAATGGCTTCAGGTCAACTATTTAAATGTTCTTGAGTGGCCCAGACTTGAATCTGATCGAACATCTCAGGAGAGGTCTGAAAATGGCTGTGCAGCGAAGCTTCCCATCCAATCTGCAGCTTGAGAGGTGCTGCAAAGAGGAATGGGCGAAACTGCCCAAAGACTTTTTAGGCTTTAGTCTTCAGAAAGACTTTAGGCTGTAATTGCTGCCAAATGTGGATCAACAACATATTGAGCAACTACTTTCAATACTTATGTACATGTGATTTCTTAGTTTTTTGTTTTTAATACATTTCGTAAAGCTCTAAAAAACGTTTTCACATTGTCATTATGGGGTATTGTATTTAGAATTTTGAGGACAAAAAATAATTTATTTCAATTTGGAATAAGGCTGTAAAATAAAATGTGGGGGAAGTGAAGCGCTGTGAATACGTTCCAGATGCACTGTATGAACACAATGTGTATTACTGATGTGCTGTACAACTGCCTCATATTTATAATATTTTGCTTCTATATACTCATACCCAACAACTAAAATATGAAAGCCTGTTTCTGAAATTAAATGAAAAAATATCCCCATGGTAAATCCTAATTATGAGATTAAAAAATTATTATGAGAAATAGAAATTCTGAGATGAAATCTTAATTATGTGATAAAATAGTCAAAATTGTAAAGCCCATCGACATTATTAGATAGGAAATTTAAATTATTAGATTTATCCAAAGTGTAAAACAAACAAAAAAATCGAAATTAGATTAAATCTCCTGTATTTGTTAAAATCTGTGCTATTACAATCTGTATTATGAGATGAAAAACATTCTAATTTGATTTAAAATTTTGACATGAAAAGTAGAAATCTATATTTGTAGAACTTATGAGATACAAAGTTATAATTATGAGATTCAAACTACGCATGTGCTGCAGTGGTGCCGTCTTCGCCCCAAAGTATGCCATGATCTCATTTGTATGACTCTTATTTACTTTTTATCCCACAATTATGACTTTTTACCTCATAATTATGACTTACCATGGGGGTGTTTTCTATTTCAGTAGTGGAAACGGGTTTCCATACTAAAATGCACAAACATACGCACACATAATACACATAACATAATAAACATTAATACAGACAGTAGTTCAATCCACCCAAAAGTACCTAAAGCGAACACAAGAGGGCAGTGTTTAACGTTAGACGGGAATCTCTTCTCAATGACAACAATGCAAAATGGTTCCAACCATTTCAAGCAATCCTCTTACTTGAATTTTATGGATGTAAGTGTGACACACCAGTTTGTCTAAATCAAGCAAGTTTATTTTGTAGACAGTAAAAATGTCATCATAATTCACAAACATAATAGCAGTCCAAATATGAATAATCTAAAATAGGAAAGCAACACAAAAAGTGACATCTGTTTGGAGCAAACAAAATGGTCCCATTGGAAAACTACAGAACAAAAGCAATCGGTTATGTTCACATTTCTATTTGGATTACATATATATATATATATATATATATATATATATATATATATATATATATATTAGGGATGTCAGATAATGGCTTTTTGCCGATATTCCGATATTGTCCAACTCTTTAATTACCGATACCGATATCAACCGATACTGAAATATACAGTCGTGGAATTAACACATTATTATGCCTAATTTGGACAAC
Source organism: Entelurus aequoreus (assembly GCF_033978785.1). NCBI lineage: Eukaryota > Metazoa > Chordata > Actinopteri > Syngnathiformes > Syngnathidae > Entelurus > Entelurus aequoreus. The sequence goes on along the minus strand of NC_084744.1, from coordinate 15,553,927 downwards.
CAGGTATGGTGAAGATAAGGTCCTTTTCAAAAAAAGTAATAAAATAAGATAAATAAATGAAAAACATTTTCTTGAATAAAAAAGAAAGTAAAACAATATAAAAACAGTTACATAGAAACTTGTAATTAATGAAAATTAGTAAAATTTACTGTTAAAGGTTAGATATATTAGTGGACCAGCAGCACGCACAATCATGTATGCTTACGGACTGTATCCCTTGCAGACTGTATTGATATATATTGATATATAATGTAGGAACCACAATATTAATAACAGAAAGAAACAACCCTTTTGTGTGAATGAGTGTAAATGGGGGAGGGAGGTTTTTTGGGTTGGTGCACTAATTGTAAGTGTATCTTGTGTTTTTTATGTTGATTTAATACATTTTAAAAAACGATACCGATAATTTAAAAAAACGATACTGATAATTTCCGATATTACATTTTAAAGCAGGCCGATATCGGACATCTCTAATAAATATATATATATATATATATATATATATATATATATATATATATATATATATATATATACTACCGTTCAAAAGTTTGGGGTCACCCAAACAATTTTGTGGAATAGCCTTCATTTCTAAGAACAAGAATAGACTGTCGAGTTTCAGATGAAATTTCTCTTTTTCTGGCCATTTTGAGCGTTTAATTGACCCCACAAATGTGATGCTCCAGAAACTCAATCTACTCAAAGGAAGGTCAGTTTTGTAGCTTCTGTAACGAGCTAAACTGTTTTCAGATGTGTGAACATTGATTGCACAAGGGTTTTCTAATCATCAATTAGCCTTCTGAGCCAATGAGCAAACACATTGTACCATTAGAACACTGGAGTGATAGTTGCTGGACATGGGCCTCTATACACCTATGTAGATATTGCACCAAAAACCAGACATTTGCAGCTAAAATAGTCATTTACCACATTAGCAATGTATAGATTCTATTTCTTTAAAGTTGAGACTAGTTTAAAGTTATCTTCATTGAAAAGTACAGTGCTTTTCCTTAAAAAATAAGGACATTGCAATGTGACCCCAAACTTGAACGGTAGTGTATATATATATATATATATATATATACATATATATATATATATATATATATATATATATATATATGTGTGTGTGTGTGGGAAAAAAATCACAAACATCATCATCCATGCAAAGAACTCCATACTCTTCCGCAACGGTACACCATGGCAAAAAAAGAACAATTCAACATTCGACGTCACTATGGGGAGTTTTGACGGAGCAGAAACGTGCGAACTTGTTGGGAGTTTCCTCCTCTCCCAGCTCGCTAGCCTCAACCTGAACCTTGGTATTTACCGTGATGACGGACTGGCAGTGTGTCGCGCCTCGCCAAGGAGCAGCGAGAATACCAAGAAGCGTATATGCCAAATTTTCAAAGAGAACGGCCTACGGATCACGATTGAAGCCAACAAGCAAACCGTCAACTTCCTCGACGTCACTTTCAACCTGAGGAATAACAGCTACCAACCATTCACGAAACCCAACACAACACTCCAATACGTGCACCATGACAGCAACCACCCACCCACCACCACGAAAAGAATACCTACCGGTATTAATAAAAGACTATCGATGCTGTCATCTAGCAAAGCTGAATTCGACAAAGCAACCCCCCCGTACCAAAAAGCACTTGATGAGAGCGGATACAACTTCACCCTCACCTACGAACCCACGCCAGGAAACCAACCAAAAAGGAGCAGAAAACGAAACAACATTATCTGGTACAACCCCCCATACAGCAAAAACGTCTCAACTAATATTGGCCACAAATTCCTCACCCTGATCGACAAACACTTCCCCAAAGGCAACACCCTAAGAAAAGTATTCAACAAGAACAACATTAAATTGAGCTACAGCTGCATGAACAACATACGACAAATCATTTCAAACCACAAAGCAATTGAAAAGGAGCCGTCCACCACCAGGCAGAATGACTCCAAAACCGACAAAGGCTGCAACTGCCGCAAGAAACCTGATTTCCCTCTCAACGGGTGGTGCTTACAACCATCAGTCATTTACCAAGCAAAGGTAACACGCAAGGACATTAACACATCCGACACATATGTAGGATTAACTGAGGGAGCATTCAAAACCAGATGGAACAATCACAAGGCTTCTTTCAGATGCAAAAGCTTGCGGAATACTACAGAACTCAGTAAACACATTTGGAATCTCAAAGACAATAATGTTGAATATTCGATAACATGGCAAATTCTTGCATCCAGCACACCTTACAACAGTGGTAATAAAAGATGCAACCTATGCTTAAAATGAAACTGTTTATTATATACAGTCCAGACTTGTCATCCCTCGACAAGCGCAGCGAAATTGTATCAGCATGCCGTCACAGAAGGAAACACCTCCTAGGTAACACATGAGCCAATCAACACGCCCCTACGCCTGCCTGTACCCACCCGCTCTGTGCCCTATATAAACCATGGTATGTGAATGCTTCCATTAAAATCTCCTGATGATTGAGGAAACCCTCATGAAACAGGCCTGTAGAGATGAAATGGTCTTGTGATTTTTTCCCCACACACACATATCACGCTCTACCACAGTATCGAGCACTATTTTTTTTGGATAATCTAATTAAGACATATATATATATATATATATATATATATATATATATATATATATATATATATATATATATATATATATATATATATATATATATATATATATATATATATATATATATATATATACACACATACACATATGTCCACCGGATGGCACCATACTTTTTCCCATTTAGAGCTTGCACCTTTTACTTAACGTTTTCTGCAAGGGAATAAAAGGGGGAAAAATATTCCATACACAACATTATCCAACATTAATAGTGATTAATAATGTTTGGAAATATTTTACCTATACTTGCATGGCCTATTTAAGAGGTAAAATAATTCCATACATACCATAACCCACCATTATCCAACATCAATAGTGATTATTGATGTTGGATAATCGTGTGTACGGAATATTTTTTCCTTATTAAAACATGTAAAATATACTGGCCATTGTGCTGTAGGTATATTTCAGGCTAAAGTACTTCCAAAAGTACATTAAAATATATATTTTTCCATAAATTTTTGGGACGATTACATTTTTTATCATTAGGACCTTGAGTTAGGTTTTATTAAATGTAGAAGAAAACCCATTTTGCTGCCAGTCACTGACCCATTTTCAGCCTAGTAATGACAATAATGACTCCTTGAGATGTTATTTAATGGAAGTTAATTTTAGTTTTTCTCATTTCCAATTCCCCAAATCTAATATTTCAATTCATTAAGTGAGGATAATTGTTTTATTTTTATTTTTCCAGATCTAACGGAAAGAGGTATCGCTTATGTTTCAACTGTGTATTTTATAGTGAATAGAGAGCTGTAAGGGTGTAAACACGCTCACTATCCTTTAAAAATGGTGTTTATAGAAATATTTCAATGACCAAACTATGTGCTAATATTGGCTTCAGGGGCAGTTAGGGTTGAGCCCTGTGAAGTCTGCCTAGCAACAAGTGTAATAAGTATATTTTTCAGAGTTTAGACCCAGTAGAGAGAGTGCCTTCACCGCTGCAGAATTATTGGGATTGGGGGTCGGGATGGTGTACTTTTTCATAGTCTGAAACCAGCGGGGTCTTACTTACTCAGGTTACCCTTGCAGCACCAGCGCCCGCCTGCATATGTGGCCTTATGTGAGAGAGCACGCCCAGGAACAGCTGACAATTTAGGCTGCTGGGGCCCCCACATTCTCAGAGCCACAGCGGGGAGAAGGACAGGGGTAGAAAAGGATAGGAGTGATTAAAAAAGGGTGTAAGGATAGGTGGCATATCCACAACCTGGGTCACTGAGGGTGAGGAGTGGGAGCTCGCTTTGTTTGTAGCTTGTCAGCAATTGCTTGAGACAAGCTTTTTTGCCTGTGTGTGTGAAAGCGACTTGGCAGGAATGCTTGGACCGTACCAAGTGCGGCCTGGCGAGGGGTGGTGTGGACGAGAAAGAGAGGGAGAGAGTGGAGGTTCCGCAAAAGGAGGAGGCCTACATTGAGGTGGCACAAATGAGCCTTTAGCGGCTCTTTCATGTCCTATCTTTGTGTGTGCGTGTGGGTGTGAATGGGGGGGCTGGAGTGTGTGCGTGCGTGTGTGTGTGTGTGTGTGTGCCTCTCTCTCCCTGGAAGCAACAAAAGATGGGGAATGAGACACCCCCACTCCCTGCCCTCCTCCCTTTCCTCCCCACTCCTCTCCACTCTCCCCTTTTCCCTTCCTCGGCTCTCAAGAGAAAGAAAAGAGGGGAGGGAGGAAAAAAAAAAAGGGAAAAAGAAGATGATGAAACGCAAGTGGTCCTGCATTGTGAATTGTTTGCGTTCATCTGGATTGTGTGCGTTTTGTTTGTTTGTGTGCGTGTATGTTGGTGCAGTGTGTGCTGTTTGTGTGTCCCCCAGCAGGGTTTGTTATTGTTTTAATAATGCGTGTGTGTTTTTGAGGAGCTGAGGTGGGGGTGTTACATCCAGTAGCCTGTTGCTTACCACCACACACACACACACACACACACACACACACACACACACACACACACACACACACACACACACACACACACACACACACACACACACACACACACACACACACACACACACACACACACACACACACACACACAGCTCTCGTCGACATCAGAAGGAATGCCTCCACACACAAACATGCAATGTCCTATTTTATCCTTGTACCTAAATGCACCACCTTGGCAGTGACTAATACGTCTTAATTATTCAACCTTTTCCAGTGTCAAACTATCATCATAAGTTAACTGTGCATGCAACGTGTAACATAACAAATGACCCATAACACAGAAGCAAACCACTGTACTGTAGATGAGTGTTTTTCAACCTTTTTTGAGCCAAGGCACATTTTTTGCGTTGAAAAAATCCAGAGGCACACCACCAGCAGAAAACACAAATAACGAAACTCAGTTGACAGTAAATAAGTTTTTTGTTGTTTTCCTGTGTGTAGTGTTTTAGTGTTTGTCTTGCGCTCCTATTTTGGTGGCTTTTTCTCTTTTTTTGGTATTTTCCTGTAGCAGTTTCATGTCTTCCTTTGAGTGATATTTCCCGCATCTACTTTGTTTTACCAATTAAGAATATTTCAGTTGTTTTTATCCTTCTTTGTGGGGACATTGTTGATTGTCATGTCATGTTCGGATGCACTTCGTGGCCGCCGTCTTTGCTCCACAGTAAGTCTTTGCTGTCGTCCAGCATTCTGTTATTGTTTACTTTGTAGCCAGTTCAGTTTTAGTTTCGTTATGCATAGCCTTCCCTAAGCTTCAATGCCTTTTCCTAGGGGCACTCACCTTTTGTTTCTTTTTGGTTAAAGCATTCGATACCTTTTTACCTGCACGCTGCCTCCCGCAGTTTCCGACATCTACAAATCAATTAGCTACCGGCTGCCACCTACTGATATGGAAGAGTACTACATGGTTATTCTGCTGAGCTCCAGACAGCACAGACACTCAACAACGGCACATTATTTGCAGACTATAATTACTGATTTGCAAAAAGTATTTTTAACCCAAATAGGTGAAATTGGATAATCTTCCACGGCACACCAGATTGTATCTCACGGCAAAAACACTGCTGTATATGACATTAATATATCGTCACGTTTGTATGGCGTGCTTAATTGTATTTGTACTTTTTGCCATCACAAAAGGACCAAAAAAATCACTCAATACCTACTTGTGTTGCCATTGGTGCTATTTCATTAGCTAAAGCAGGTACTATTTTCAGTACCTGGTCAGCCAAAAGTCCACACACTTGCTAACATTAGCTTACCATGGTGTCCGGAGGACACGACGTCCACAGTTTCCAAAAACTATTTGAAATGTGGACTTGTCAGACCACAGAACACTTTTCCACTTTGCATCAGTCCATTTTAGATGAGCTCTGGCCCAGCGAAGCCGGCAGCGTTTCTGGGTGTTGTTGATAAATGGCTTTGGCTTTGCATAGTAGAGTTGAACTTGCACTTACAGATGTAGCGATGAACTGTAGTTACTGACAGTGGTTTTCTGAAGTATTCTTGAGCCCATGTGGTGATATCCTTTACACACTGATGTCGCTTTTTGATGCAGTACCGCCTGAGGGATCGAAGATCCGTAATATCGTTTACGTGCAGTGATTTGTCCGTATTCTCTGAACCTTTTGATGATATTACGGACTGTAGATGGTGAAATTCCTAAATCCCTTGCAATAGCTCGTTGACAAATGTTATTCTTAAACTGTTGGACAGTTTGCTCACGCATTTGTTGACAAAGTGGTGACCGTTGCCCCATCCTTGTTTTTGAATGACTGAGCATTTCATGGAAGCTGCTTTTATACCCAATCATGGCACCCACCTGTTCCCAATTAGCCTGTTCACCTGTGGGATGTTCCAAATAAGTGTTGATGAGCATTCTTCAACTTTTTGTCCACTTGTGCCAGCTTTTTTGAAACATGTTGCAGGCTCCAAATGAGTCAATATTTGCAAAAAATAACAAAGTTTACCAGTTCGAACGTTAAGTATCATGTCTTTGCAGTCTATAAATTGAATATAGGTTGAAAAGGATTTGCAAATCATTGTATTCTGTTTTTATTTACGATTTACACAACCTGCCAACTTCACTGGTTTTGGGGTTTGTAGTTCAGTTTGTTCAGTTTCCACTTGGCTGTCCCACTCTTGTGCCCTCAGTATCCTGTTGGATACAATCCTCTGATTCCAAGAGACTCCCTATTCTCCTTCATTGTTGTTACATACACCCGTCAGTCTCTGGAGCAGGGGTCCCTAAACCTTTTTGACCCAGAGGCCGCATTGGGTAAAAAAAATGGGGCCAGTGGCCGGGGTATATATACAGTTGCGATCAAAAGTTTACATACACTTATAAAGAACATAATGTCATGGCTGTCTTGAGTTTCCAATAATTTGTACAACTCTTATTTTTTTGTGATAGAGTGATTAGAGCACATACTTGTTGGTCACAAAAAACATTCATGAAGTTTGGCTCTTTTATGAATTTATTACGGCTCTACTGAAAATGTGACCAAATCTGCTGGGTCAAAAGTATACATACAGCAATGTTAATATTTGGTTACATGTCCCTTGGCAAGTTATACTGCAATAAGGTGCTTTTGGTAGCCATCCACAAGCTTCTGGTTGAATTTTTGACCACTCCTTGACAAAATTGGTGCAGTTCAGCTAAATTTTTGGTTTTCTGACATGGACTTGTTTCTTCAGCATTGTCCACACGTTTAATTCAGGACTTTGGGAAGGCCATTCTAAAACCTTATTTCTAGCCTGATTTAGTCATTCCTTTATCACTTTTGACGTGTGTTTGGGGTCATTGTCCTGTTGGATTACCCAACTGCACCCAAAATCCAACCTACGGTCTGATGATTTTAGGTTGTCCTGAAGAATTTGGAGGTAATCTTTTTTTTTCATAGTCCCATTTAAAGCACCCCTTCCATTGGCACAAAACAGGCCCAGAGTATAATACTACCATCACCATGGTTGACGGTAGGCCTGGTGTTCATGGGATTAAAGGCCTCACCTTTTCTCCTCCAAACATTGCTGGGTATTGTGGCCAAATTTTTGTGTCAAGAGGAGTGGTCAAAAATTCAACCAGAAGCTTGTGGATGGCTACCAAAAGCGCCTTATTGCAGTGAAACTTGCCAAGGGACATGTAACCAAATATTAACATTGCTGTATGTATACTTTTGACCCAGCAGATTTGGTCACATTTTCAGTAGACCCATAATAAATTCATAAAAGAGCCAAACTTCATGAATGTTTTTTGTGACCAACAAGTATGTGCTCCAATCACTCTATCACAAAAAAATAGTTGTAGAAATTATTGGAAACTTAAGACAGCCATGACGTTATGTTCTTTACAAGTGTATGTCAACTTTTGATCGCGACTGTATATACGTTAGGTCAGGAAAAAACAGAGGCTATTTCATCCCTACAAGCCTGTTTCTCTGTTTCTCAATGTCTCATTGCAGATTAGCATATATATATATATATATATATATATATATATATATATATATATATATATATATATATATATATATATATATATATATATATATATATATATATATGTTCAATGTAAGGAAAAGGCAGTTTGTCTAATCTGCAATGATATATATATATATATATATATATATATATATATATATATATATATATATGTATATGTATATATATATATATAATTATATATATATGTATATATACATGTATATGAATGTATATATATACGGCGTGGCGAAGTTGGTAGAGTGGCTGTGCCAGCAATCGGAGGGTTGCTGGTTACTGGGGTTCAATCCCCACCTTCTACCATCCTAGTCACGTTCGTTGTGTCCTTGGGCAAGACACTTCACCCTTGCTCCTGATGGGTGCTGGTAACGCCTTGCATGGCAGCTCCCTCCATCAGTGTGTGAATGTGTGTGTGAATGGGTGAATGTGGAAATACTGTCAAAGCGCTTTGAGTACTTTGAAGGTAGAAAAGCGCTATACAAGTATAACCCATTTATCATTAATTTATATATATATATATATATATATATATATATATATATATATATATATATAATATATATATGTATATATATAATGTATGTATATGTATATATATACTGTATGTATATCAATCAATGTTCAATCAATGCTTATTTATATAGCCCTAAATCACAAGTGTCTCAAAGGGCTGCACAAGCCACAACGACATCCTCGGTACAGAGCCCACATACGGGCAAGGAAAAACTCACCCCAGTGGGACGTCGGTGAATGACTGTGAGAAACCTTGGAGAGGACCGCATATGTGGGTAACCCCCCACCTCTAGGGGAGACCGAAAGCAATGGATGTCGAGTGGGTCTGACATAATATTGTGAAAGTCCAGTCCACAGTGGATCCAACACATCAGCGAGAGTCCAGTCCACAGCGGGGCCAGCAGGAAACCATCCCGAGCGGAGACGGGTCAGCAGCGCAGAGATGTCCCCAACCGATGCACAGGCTAGTGGTCCACCTGGGGTCCCGGCTCTGGACAGCCAGCACTTCATCCATGGCCACCGGACCTATGCAACTCCCCCTCGCAAGGGACAGGGGAGAAGAGGAGAGAAGAAAAGAAACGGCAGATCAACTGGTCTAAAAAAGGGGGGTCTATTTAAAGGCTAGATTATACAAATGAGTTTTAAGATGGGACTTAAATGCTTCTACTGAGGTAGCATCTCTAACTGTTACCGGGAGGGCATTCCAGAGTACTGGAGCCCGAATAGAAAACGCTCTATAGCCCGCAGACTTTATTTTGGCTCTGGGAATCACTAATAAGCCGGAGTTCTTTGAACGCAGATTTCTTGTCGGGACATATGGTACAATACAATCGGCGAGATAGGCTGGAGCTAAACCGTGTAGTATTTTATACGTAAGTAGTACAACCTTAAAGTCGCATCTTAAGTGCACAGGAAGCCAGTGCAGGTGAGCCAGTATAGGCGTAATATGATCAAACTTTCTTGTTTTTGTCAAAAGTCTTGCAGCCGCATTTTGTACCAACTGTAATCTTTTAATGCTAGACATAGACAGACCCGAAAATATTATGTTACAGTAATCGAGACGAGACGTAACGAACGCATGAATAATGATCTCAGCGTCGCTAGTGGACAAAATGGAACGAATTTTAGCGATATTACGGAGATGAAAGAAGGCCGTTTTAGTAACACTCTTAATGTGTGACTCAAACGAGAGAGTTGGGTCGAAGATAATACCCAGATTCTTTACCGAGTCGCCTTGTTTAATTGTTTGGTTGTCAAATGTTAAGGTGGTATTATTAAATAGATGTCGGTGTCTAGCAGGACCGATAATCAGCATTTCCGTTTTCTTAGCGTTGAGTTGCAAAAAGTTAGCGGACATCCATTGTTTAATTTCATTAAGACACGCCTCCAGCTGACTACAATCCGGCGTGTTGGTCAGCTTTAGGGGCATGTAGAGTTGAGTGTCATCAGCATAACAGTGAAAGCTAACACCGTATTTGCGTATGATGTCACCCAGCGGCAGCATGTAAATACTAAAGAGTGCAGGGCCAAGAACCGAACCCTGGGGAACTCCGCACGTTACCTTAACATAGTCCGAGGTCACATTGTTATGGGAGACGCACTGCATCCTGTCAGTAAGATAAGAGTTAAACCAAGACAAGGCTAAGTCTGACATACCAATACGTGTTTTGATACGCTCTAATAAAATATTATGATCGACGGTATCGAAAGCGGCGCTAAGATCAAGAAGCAGCAACATAGATGACGCATCAGAATCCATCGTTAGCAATAGATCATTAGTCATTTTTGCGAGGACTGTCTCCGTAGAGTGATATATATATGTATATGTATATACACTACCGTTCAAAAGTTTGGAGTCACATTGAAATGTCTTTATTTTTGAAGGAAAAGCACTGTACTTTTCAATGAAGATAACTTTAAACTAGTCTTAACTTCAAAGAAATACACTCTATACATTGCTAATGTGGTAAATGACTATTCTAGCTGCAAATGTCTGGTTTTTGGTGCAATATCTACATAGGTGTATAGAGGCCCATTTCCAGCAACTATCACTCCAGTGTTCTAATGGTACAATGTGTTTGCTCATTGGCTCAGAAGGCTAATTGATGATTAGAAAACCCTTGTGCAATCATGTTCACACATCTGAAAACAGTTTAGCTCGTTACAGAAGCTACAAAACTGACCTTCCTTTGAGCAGATTGAGTTTCTGGAGCATCACATTTGTGGGGTCAATTAAACGCTCAAAATGGCCAGAAAAAGAGAACTTTCATCTGAAACTCGACAGTCTATTCTTGTTCTTAGAAATGAAGGCTATTCCACAAAATTGTTTGGGTGACCCCAAACTTTTGAACGGTAGTGTATGTATATATATGTATATATATATATATATATGTATATGTGTATATACTGTATATATATATCAGCTGCCGGCTGACACGCACAGGTGCGCTCTTGGAGGTGCAATCAGCAGAGCGCACAGATGAGGGCACATTGGAATGTGCCCTAGCCGTGACAATAATGTAGTAAAAACATTTTTTTTAAATGTTTTTTTTTTACTCTGGACTACCCACAGACCGGATTTTGGAAGCTGGCGGGCCGTAGTTTGGGGACCCCTGCTCTAAAGACTCATCTTCCTCCTCCTCCATTATTGTTTCTTGTCTCCTGCAAAGTCATGTATGACAGTTATCGGACCGATGATGTTTGGCTGTGTTACGCTCCTCAGTCTCCACTTTGCTGAAGCCACCTGCAGTCTCCCCTTGGAGAAAATGTGTGTCAATACAAGAGACCTTTTGTTCTCCTCCGTTGTTGTTCGTTAGCATTCTGACTGATGATGGCGGTTGACCGGGTGTGTCTTTAGAGACACAATATTGTGTTTTATTTCCAAATGATATCATAGAAAAAGGCTGAAGGGGTCAGAGGAGGAACAGAAGCCATTTGAAATGAATTAGGCCGTGAATAATTCCCTGCATGTCACAATGTATTGGAGTGAGGGCGTTTATGCAAGCCGAGTACTTTTGAGCTTTTGTGCTTCAGGAGAGGAAACGCTTTATTATTAGGGCTGGAATGTGCACGTCACGTGACCATAAGGCAGGGGTGTCCAAACTTTTTCCACTGAGGGCCGCACACTGAAAAATCAAAGCAAATGTATTAAAAACCAATACAATATATGTATAAAAATATACATTTAGGCCTCCACTCAGGCTTTATCCCGGGGACCCCAAAGGGTTTTGGTCCAAAAAAATATTAAAAATGTGTCATTATTAAGTATTATTATTTTTATTATTATTCAAGTTTTAAATCTCGAGATCAACATTAGGTCTATCTGTCAATATAACGTTTTTAAAGATTTAAGTTGTATTTTTTTTAAAATGGAAAAATCACAAAATATGCAATATTTTCAACCAATAAAATTTTTACGTGCAATATTTGAGATTATATAATAATTGGAGCCTTAAAAATGTCAATGACTCATAACACTATTGATTTTAATTAATTATTATTTTTTGAGCAATGACACTTAAAAAAAAATCACACTAAAATTATTGGGGTTCCAAAAGGGTCCTACTCATTAAAGTGTTAAAACATATATTTTTTTCCTTTTACTGTTGACTTTTAACACAATAATCTCGAGATCAACTTCAGATCCATCCGTCAATTATAAGTTTTATTGTTGTTTATGTTTTTTGTTTGTTCATTTTAGGCCCTTCTTTAAAAAAAAAAAAAAAACAGCTCTGTTTTTTATATGGCAAACACAAAATATGCAACATTTCCCCCCCAAAAAATATCTCAAAGTGGAATATTTAATGTGACATAATTGGAGCCTTGAATAGGTCAATAATTCATAATGACATTGATTTTGATTCATTATTTTTTTTTTCAAGAAAGAAACAGCCTGCATGTCAGCTTTGTGTTATTAGAGTCAACATTGCAACAATTCCTTGTTACATTTCACCTGTTTGCTCTTTTATACCACTTTGTTTTGAATTTTTTTCAATCATATTTTTTATGATTAAAAAAAATGACCTGCGGGCCGCACTTTGGACACCCCTGCCATAAAGCATGCACGGCCCCACCCCCTTTTTTTGGTGCACCTGAGTGAGGGAGGTGAACGGAGGGAAGTAGAAGAAGAACTGGGCGGGCATTCGGGGGTGGAGAAGAAGATGGGGTGTTAAAAGGCGAACATGAACGAGCGAGAGGGGAAAGTTAAAGGGGAAGGAGGAGGAGGAGGAGGAGGAGGAGACAGATGAAGGCACCGGCGAGGGGATGGATGGAGGGGGGGGGGAGATGGAGGGGAGAGTTGATCTCTGGGGTTTGAAGCACATTAGTATTCATGGGGAAGAGGAGGCCACAGACAGCAGAGAAACACAGGGACCAGACAGGGAGCACAATACCACACACACACACACACCTTCACCATGATATGGATGCTAACACACACACACACACACACACACACACACACACACACACACACACACACACACACACACACACACACACACACACACACACACACACACACACACACACACACACACACACACACACACACAGTGTAATAATGTGGCAACAGTGTAGTAATATGGCGTCCCCCTTTTCCTAAAAAGGTGACCTTAGCTAGTGCAGACGTTAAGAGGAAGAGCAATGTTTGGAGAGCAGGTGACTCATTTCACAGTGGGAGAAGAAGGGATGGGCTTTGGGGTGGGGTGGGGGGGATTTGAGACGGACAGAAAAGATTCCTGTCGCGTTGGAGGCCACTTGCAAAACAACGCTGACGCCGCCACAGCCCAGAGAGGCGAGAAGAGGAGGGGAAAAAATGGCAACACTCTGGCTGTTCTATTCATAGTTATAGCTCTCTTAGACTTTCTGTGTGCGCGCGTGTGTGTGTGTGTGCACGTGTATGTGCGTGCACGTGCGTGCGTGTGTGTGTTCATGTGCATGTGCGTAGGTGGGTGGGTGGGTGGGCAGGTGGTGTGCAGCTGACAGTTGATTTGCTGTGACACCAGACACACTGGCTGCTGCCTGGGACTCCTGAGGCGGAGATCCCCTGGAAGCATGGTCGACACACACACACGCATACGTACATACACACACACACACACACGCATACGTACACACGCACACACACGCACACATTAACATGCTCCCGTAGCTCTGTCCACCTACAAGTTTTCCTTAGTAATCTGTTCAAAAATTTCAGGACAAAATCAAATAGGGGGAAATAACTACAAAAGTACACTTCATTCATTAAAGGCCTACTGAAAGCCACTACTACCGACCACGCAGTCTGATAGTTTATATATCAATGATGAAATCTTAACATTGAAACACATGCCAATACGGCCGGGTTAGCTTATAAAGTGCAATTTTAAATTTCCCGCGAAACTTCCGGTTGAAAACGTCTATGTATGACGTTTTCGCGTGACGTCAATGGTTGAAACGGAAGTATTGGGACACATTGTATCCCAATACAAACAGCTCTGTTTTCATCGCCAAATTCCACAGTATTCTGGACATCTGTGTTGGTGAATCTTTTGCAATTTGTTTAATGAACAATGAAGACTGCAAAGAAGAAAGCTGTAGGTGGGATCGGTGTATTAGCGGCTGGCTGCAGCAACACAACCAGGAGGACTTTGAGGATAGCAGACGCGCTATCCGACGCTAGCCGCCGACCGCATCGATGATCGGGTGAAGTCCTTCGTCGCGCCGTCGATTGCTGGAACGCAGGTGAGCACGGGTGTTGATGAGCAGCCCCGTAGCTAAGTTAGCTTCAATGGCGTCGTTAGCAACAGCATTGCTAGGCTTCGACAGGCGGCACAGCATTAACCGTGTGGTTACAGGTCCAGGGTTTGGTTCGGTGTCTCCTGATAGTAGAAGTAATAATAGTATTGTTGATCTTCTGTCTATCATTCCAGTCAGGGGCTTATTTTTTTTGTTTCTATCTGCATTTAAGCACGATGCTATCACGTTAGCTCCGTAGCTAAAGTGCTTCGCCGATGTATTGTCGTGGAGATAAAAGTCACTGTGAATGTCCATTTCGCGTTCTCGACTCTCATTTTCAAGAGGATATAGTATCCGAGGTGGTTTAAAATACAAATCCGTGATCCACAATAGAAAAAGGACAAAGTGTGGAATCCAATGAGCCCTTGTACCTAAGTTACGGTCAGAGCGAAAAAAGATACGTCCTGCACTGCACTCTAGTCCTTCACTCTCACGTTCCTCATCCACAAATCTTTCATCCTCGCTCAAATTAATGGGGTAATCGTCGCTTTCTTGGTCCGAATCGCTCTCACTGCTGGTGTAAACAATGGGGAAATGTGAGGAGCCTTTCAACCTGTGACGTCACGCTACTTCCGGTACAGGCAAGGCTTTTTTTTATCAGCGACCAAAAGTTGCGAACTTTATCGTCGATGTTCTCTACTAAATCCTTTCAGCAAAAATATGGCAATATCGCGAAATGATCAAGTATGACACATAGAATGGATCTGTTATCCCCGTTTAAATAAAAACATTTCATTTCAGTAGGCCTTTAACGGTGTTACAAAAAGATCAGTTAGAATACTACATAATGTTGGATATAGAGAACATACAAACCCTTTATTTATTGAATAAAAAATACTGAAATTCCACGACAAAGTGAATTTGCAAACAGCTCAAATTATACACAAAGCAAACTAGAACCTGTCACCCAAGAATATACAACAATTCTTCTCAACAAAAGAGGAGAAATATAATCTTAGAGAGAAATGTAATTTAAAACATTTGTACGCACGTACAACATTTAAGACCTTCAGTATATCAGTATGTGGAATTAAATTATGGAATGGAATAAGCAAAGAAATCAAACAATGTACTAATATGATCCACTTCAAGAAACTCTTCAAACTTAAAGTGTTTACAAAGTACATTGATTGATTGATTGATTGAGACTTTTATTAGTAGGTTGCACAGTGAAGTACATATTCCGTACAATTGACCACTAAATGGTAACACCCGAATAAGTTTTTCAACTTGTTTAAGTCGGGGTCCAGAAGAAGAACCATGATAAACATTCTGAATTTATTTCATCCATCCATTCATTTTCTAGATAATCTTACTCATCTCACCATATGAAATATAACTTACTTCACCAATTATTATTTATTTATTTTTATTGTTATTACTTATGGAGTATATTGTGAATAAATTGAGAACAGGAAGTGAACAAAAGTATTAGCAACTGCTATGTAAAGGAAAAGGGGTCGGATTAAATAAGCTCTGCTTCTTCCTACTCCTTTTCGAACATGTTGAATAGAGAAACTGGAAATTGTGATTTATCATGTTGTATGCGGGCATGTTCAAAGTAAACTCAAACTCAACTCAACTCAAATTGTTTCAATACTAAAGCAAATGTTCCCATAGTAAAGTAGCATAAGTCAAATGAATCCCGTCCAGGCATCCAAAAATATGAACACCAAACACATTTTGTAGAGAATAATTATAGTCTTACGTGAAATAAATGAATGTAAAAAAATAAAGAATGAAATGGATAAATAATATCGTTCAATAGTGTTTCTCACCTTCTTTATCAAAGCGTTTGTCATACTAAATACACTATATTGCCAAAAGTATTTGGCCACCTGCCTTGACTCACATATGAACTTGAAGTGCCATCCCATTCCTAACCCATAGGGTTCAATATGATGTCGGTCCACCTTTTGCAGCTATTACAGCTTCAACTCTTCTGGGAAGGCTGTCCACAAGGTTGCGGAGTGTGTTTATAGGAATTTTCCACCATTCTTCCAAAAGTGTATTGGTGAGGTCACACACTGATGTTGGTGGAGAAGGCCTGCCTCTCAGTCTCCGTTCTAATTCATCCCAAAGGTGTTCTATCGGGATCAGGTCAGGACTCTGTGCAGGCCAGTCAAGTTCATCCACACCAGACTCTGTCATCCATGTCTTTATGGACCTTGCTTTGTGCACTGGTGTACAGTCATGTTGGAAGAAGAATGATACAACCTGAGAAATAGGAGGGTGTAGTGATACAACATGAGAAATAGGAGGATGTAGTGATACAACCTGAGAAATAGGAGGATGTAGTGATACAACATGAGAAATAGGAGGATGTAGTGATACAACATGAGAAATAGGAGGATGTGATGATACAACATGAGAAATAGGAGGATGTGGTGATACAAGCTGAGAAATAGGAGGATGTAGTGATACAACATGAGTAATAGGAGGATGTAGTGATACAAGCTGAGAAATAGGAGGATGTAGTGACACAACATGAGTAATAGGAGGATGTAGTGATACAAGCTGAGAAATAGGAGGATGTAGTGATACAACCTGAGAAATAGGAGGATATAGTGATACAACATGAGTAATAGGAGGATGTAGTGATACAAGCTGAGAAATAGGAGGATGTAGTGATACAACCTGAGAAATAGGAGGATGTAGTGATACAAGCTGAGAAATAGGAGGATGTTGTGATACAACCTGAGAAATAGGAGGATGTAGTGATACTAGCTGAGAAATAGGAGGATGTAGTGATACAACCTGAGAAATAGGAGGATGTAGTGATACAAGCTGAGAAATAGGAGGATGTAGTGATACAACCTGAGAAATAGGAGGATGTGGTGATACAACCTGAGAAATAGGAGGATGTAGTGATACAACCTGAGAAATAGGAGGATGTGATGATACAACCTGAGAAATAGGAGGATGTAGTGATACAACCTGAGAAATAGGAGGATGTGGTGATACAACCTGAGAAATAAGAGGATGTAGTGATACAACCTGATAAATAGGAGGATGTGGCGATACAACCTGACAAATAGGAGGATGTAGTGATACAACCTGAGAAATAGGAGGATGTAGTGATACAACATGAGTAATAGGAGGATGTAGTGATACAAGCTGAGAAATAGGAGGATGTAGTGATACAACATGAAAAATAGGAGGATGTGGTGATACAACATGAGAAATAGGAGGATGTAGTGATACAACCTGAGAAATAGGAGGATGTAGTGATACAACATGAGTAATAGGAGGATGTAGTGATACAAGCTGAGAAATAGGAGGATGTAGTGATACAACCTGAGAAATAGGAGGATGTAGTGATACAAGCTGAGAAATAGGAGGATGTTGTGATACAACCTGAGAAATAGGAGGATGTAGTGATACTAGCTGAGAAATAGGAGGATGTAGTGATACAACCTGAGAAATAGGAGGATGTAGTGATACAAGCTGAGAAATAGGAGGATGTAGTGATACAACCTGAGAAATAGGAGGATGTGGTGATACAACCTGAGAAATAGGAGGATGTAGTGATACAACCTGAGAAATAGGAGGATGTGATGATACAACCTGAGAAATAGGAGGATGTAGTGATACAACCTGAGAAATAGGAGGATGTGGTGATACAACCTGAGAAATAAGAGGATGTAGTGATACAACCTGATAAATAGGAGGATGTGGCG
This sequence comes from Entelurus aequoreus, assembly GCF_033978785.1. Lineage (NCBI taxonomy): Eukaryota > Metazoa > Chordata > Actinopteri > Syngnathiformes > Syngnathidae > Entelurus > Entelurus aequoreus. The sequence continues at coordinate 15,535,848 of NC_084744.1, read as the reverse complement.
ATACAACCTGACAAATAGGAGGATGTAGTGATACAACCTGAGAAATAGGAGGATGTAGTGATACAACATGAGTAATAGGAGGATGTAGTGATACAAGCTGAGAAATAGGAGGATGTAGTGATACAACATGAAAAATAGGAGGATGTGGTGATACAACATGAGAAATAGGAGGATGTAGTGATACAACCTGAGAAATAGGAGGATGTAGTGATACAACATGAGTAATAGGAGGATGTAGTGATACAAGCTGAGAAATAGGAGGATGTAGTGATACAACCTGAGAAATAGGAGGATGTAGTGATACAAGCTGAGAAATAGGAGGATGTTGTGATACAACCTGAGAAATAGGAGGATGTAGTGATACTAGCTGAGAAATAGGAGGATGTAGTGATACAACCTGAGAAATAGGAGGATGTAGTGATACAAGCTGAGAAATAGGAGGATGTAGTGATACAACCTGAGAAATAGGAGGATGTGGTGATACAACCTGAGAAATAGGAGGATGTAGTGATACAACCTGAGAAATAGGAGGATGTGATGATACAACCTGAGAAATAGGAGGATGTAGTGATACAACCTGAGAAATAGGAGGATGTAGTGATACAACATGAGTAATAGGAGGATGTAGTGATACAACCTGAGAAATAGGAGGATGTAGTGATACAACCTGAGAAATAAGAGGATGTAGTGATACAACCTGATAAATAGGAGGATGTGGTGATACAACCTGAGAAATAGGAGGATGTAGTGATACAACCTGAGAAATAGGAGGATGTAGTGATACAACATGAGTAATAGGAGGATATAGTGATACAAGCTGAGAAATAGGAGGATGTAGTGATACAACATGAGAAATAGGAGGATGTGGTGATACAACATGAGAAATAGGAGGATGTAGTGATACAACCTGAGAAATAGGAGGATGTAGTGATACAACATGAGTAATAGGAGGATGTGATGATACAACATGAGAAATAGGAGGATGTAGTGATACAACATGAGTAATAGGAGGATGTAGTGATACAACATGAGTAATAGGAGGATGTAGTGATACAAGCTGAGAAATAGGAGGATGTAGTGATACAACATGAGTAATAGGAGGATGTAGTGATACAACCTGAGAAATAGGAGGATGTGGTGATACAACCTGAGAAATAGGAGGATGTAGTGATACAACCTGAGAAATAGGAGGATGTAGTGATACAACATGAGAAATAGGAGGATGTAGTGATACAACCTGAGAAATAGGAGGATGTAGTGATACAAGCTGAGAAATAGGAGGATGTAGTGATACAACATGAGAAATAGGAGGATGTAGTGATACAACATGAGAAATAGGAGGATGTAGTGATACAACCTGAGAAATAGGAGGATGTAGTGATACAACCTGAGAAATAGGAGGATGTAGTGATACAACATGAGAAATAGGAGGATGTAGTGATACAACATGAGTAATAGGAGGATGTAGTGATACAACATGAGAAATAGGAGGATGTAGTGATACAACATGAGAAATAGGAGGATGTGATGATACAACATGAGAAATAGGAGGATGTAGTGATACAACATGAGTAATAGGAGGATGTAGTGATACAAGCTGAGAAATAGGAGGATGTAGTGATACAACATGAGTAATAGGAGGATGTAGTGATACAACCTGAGAAATAGGAGGATGTGGTGATACAACCTGATAAATAGGAGGATGTGGCGATACAACCTGACAAATAGGAGGATGTAGTGATACAACCTGAGAAATAGGAGGATGTAGTGATACAACATGAGTAATAGGAGGATGTAGTGATACAAGCTGATAAATAGGAGGATGTAGTGATACAACATGAGAAATAGGAGGATGTGGTGATACAACATGAGAAATAGGAGGATGTAGTGATACAACCTGAGAAATAGGAGGATGTAGTGATACAACATGAGTAATAGGAGGATGTAGTGATACAAGCTGAGAAATAGGAGGATGTAGTGATACAAGCTGAGAAATAGGAGGATCTTGTGATACAACCTGAGAAATAGGAGGATGTAGTGATACTAGCTGAGAAATAGGAGGATGTAGTGATACAACCTGAGAAATAGGAGGATGTAGTGATACAAGCTGAGAAATAGGAGGATGTAGTGATACAACCTGAGAAATAGGAGGATGTGGTGATACAACCTGAGAAATAGGAGGATGTAGTGATACAACCTGAGAAATAGGAGGATGTGATGATACAACCTGAGAAATAGGAGGATGTAGTGATACAACCTGAGAAATAGGAGGATGTAGTGATACAACATGAGTAATAGGAGGATGTAGTGATACAACCTGAGAAATAGGAGGATGTAGTGATACAACCTGAGAAATAAGAGGATGTAGTGATACAACCTGATAAATAGGAGGATGTGGTGATACAACCTGAGAAATAGGAGGATGTAGTGATACAACCTGAGAAATAGGAGGATGTAGTGATACAACATGAGTAATAGGAGGATGTAGTGATACAAGCTGAGAAATAGGAGGATGTAGTGATACAACATGAGAAATAGGAGGATGTGGTGATACAACATGAGAAATAGGAGGATGTAGTGATACAACCTGAGAAATAGGAGGATGTAGTGATACAACATGAGTAATAGGAGGATGTAGTGATACAAGCTGAGAAATAGGAGGATGTAGTGATACAACATGAGTAATAGGAGGATGTAGTGATACAAGCTGAGAAATAGGAGGATGTAGTGATACAACATGAGTAATAGGAGGATGTAGTGATACAACCTGAGAAATAGGAGGATGTAGTGATACAACCTGAGAAATAGGAGGATGTAGTGATACAACATGAGAAATAGGAGGATGTAGTGATACAACCTGAGAAATAGGAGGATGTAGTGATACAAGCTGAGAAATAGGAGGATGTAGTGATACAACATGAGAAATAGGAGGATGTAGTGATACAACCTGAGAAATAGGAGGATGTAGTGATACAAGCTGAGAAATAGGAGGATGTAGTGATACAACATGAGAAATAGGAGGATGTAGTGATACAACATGAGAAATAGGAGGATGTGGTGATACAACCTGAGAAATAGGAGGATGTGGTGATACAAGCTGAGAAATAGGAGGATGTAGTGATACAACATGAGAAATAGGAGGATGTAGTGATACAACCTGAGAAATAGGAGGATGTAGTGATACAACATGAGAAATAGGAGGATGTAGTGATACAACATGACAAATAGGAGGATGTAGTGATACAACCAGAGAAATAGGAGGATGTAGTGATACAACCTGAGAAATAGGAGGATGTAGTGATACAACATGAGAAATAGGAGGATGTAGTGATACAACATGAGAAATAGGAGGATGTAGTGATACAACATGAGTAATAGGAGGATGTAGTGATACAACATGAGAAATAGGAGGATGTAGTGATACAACATGAGAAATAGGAGGATGTGATGATACAACATGAGAAATAGGAGGATGTAGTGATACAACATGAGTAATAGGAGGATGTAGTGATACAAGCTGAGAAATAGGAGGATGTAGTGATACAACATGAGTAATAGGAGGATGTAGTGATACAACCTGAGAAATAGGAGGATGTGGTGATACAACCTGAGAAATAGGAGGATGTAGTGATACAACCTGAGAAATAGGAGGATGTAGTGATACAACATGAGAAATAGGAGGATGTAGTGATACAACCTGAGAAATAGGAGGATGTAGTGATACAAGCTGAGAAATAGGAGGATGTAGTGATACAACATGAGAAATAGGAGGATGTAGTGATACAACCTGAGAAATAGGAGGATGTAGTGATACAAGCTGAGAAATAGGAGGATGTAGTGATACAAGCTGAGAAATAGGAGGATGTAGTGATACAACATGAGTAATAGGAGGATGTAGTGATACAACCTGAGAAATAGGAGGATGTAGTGATACAACATGAGAAAAAGGAGAATGTAGTGACACAACCTGAGAAATAGGAGGATGTGGTAATACAACATGAGAAATAGGAGGATGTAGTGATACAACATGAGAAATAGGAGGATGTGGTGATACAACCTGAGAAATAGGAGGATGTGGTGATACAACCTGAGAAATAGGAGGATGTAGTGATACAACATGAGAAATAGGAGGATGTAGTGATACAACCTGATAAATAGGAGGATGTAGTGATACAACCAGAGAAATAGGAGGATGTAGTGATACAACCTGAGAAATAGGAGGATGTAGTGATACAACATGAGAAATAGGAGGATGTAGTGATACAACATGAGAAATAGGAGGATGTAGTGATACAACATGAGTAATAGGAGGATGTAGTGATACAACATGAGAAATAGGAGGATGTAGTGATACAACATGAGAAATAGGAGGATGTGATGATACAACATGAGAAATAGGAGGATGTAGTGATACAACATGAGTAATAGGAGGATGTAGTGATACAAGCTGAGAAATAGGAGGATGTAGTGATACAACCTGAGAAATAGGAGGATGTGGTGATACAACCTGAGAAATAGGAGGATGTAGTGATACAACCTGAGAAATAGGAGGATGTAGTGATACAACATGAGAAATAGGAGGATGTAGTGATACAACCTGAGAAATAGGAGGATGTAGTGATACAAGCTGAGAAATAGGAGGATGAAGTGATACAACATGAGAAATAGGAGGATGTAGTGATACAACCTGAGAAATAGGAGGATGTAGTGATACAAGCTGAGAAATAGGAGCATGTAGTGATACAACATGAGTAATAGGAGGATGTAGTGATACAACCTGAGAAATAGGAGGATGTGGTGATACAACATGAGAAATAGGAGGATGTAGTGATACAACATGAGAAATAGGAGGATGTGGTGATACAACCTGAGAAATAGGAGGATGTGGTGATACAACCTGAGAAATAGGAGGATGTAGTGATACAACATGAGAAATAGGAGGATGTAGTGATACAACCTGGTAAATAGGAGGATGTAGTGATACAACCAGAGAAATAGGAGGATGTAGTGATACAACCTGAGAAATAGGAGGATGTAGTGATACAACATGAGAAATAGGAGGATGTAGTGATACAACATGAGAAATAGGAGGATGTAGTGATACAACATGAGTAATAGGAGGATGTAGTGATACAACATGAGAAATAGGAGGATGTAGTGATACAACATGAGAAATAGGAGGATGTGATGATACAACATGAGAAATAGGAGGATGTAGTGATACAACATGAGTAATAGGAGGATGTAGTGATACAAGCTGAGAAATAGGAGGATGTAGTGATACAACCTGAGAAATAGGAGGATGTGGTGATACAACCTGAGAAATAGGAGGATGTAGTGATACAACCTGAGAAATAGGAGGATGTAGTGATACAACATGAGAAATAGGAGGATGTAGTGATACAACCTGAGAAATAGGAGGATGTAGTGATACAAGCTGAGAAATAGGAGGATGTAGTGATACAACATGAGAAATAGGAGGATGTAGTGATACAAGCTGAGAAATAGGAGGATGTAGTGATACAACATGAGTAATAGGAGGATGTAGTGATACAACCTGAGAAATAGGAGGATGTAGTGATACAAGCTGAGAAATAGGAGGATGTAGTGATACAAGCTGAGAAATAGGAGGATGTAGTGATACAACATGAGTAATAGGAGGATGTAGTGATACAACCTGAGAAATAGGAGGATGTAGTGATACAACCTGAGAAATAGGAGGATGTGGTGATACAACCTGAGAAATAGGAGGATGTAGTGATACAACCTGAGAAATAGGAGGATGTGATGATACAACCTGAGAAATAGGAGGATGTAGTGATACAACCTGAGAAATAGGAGGATGTGGTGATACAACCTGAGAAATAAGAGGATGTAGTGATACAACCTGATAAATAGGAGGATGTGGCGATACAACCTGACAAATAGGAGGATGTAGTGATACAACCTGAGAAATAGGAGGATGTAGTGATACAACATGAGTAATAGGAGGATGTAGTGATACAAGCTGAGAAATAGGAGGATGTAGTGATACAACATGAAAAATAGGAGGATGTGGTGATACAACATGAGAAATAGGAGGATGTAGTGATACAACCTGAGAAATAGGAGGATGTAGTGATACAACATGAGTAATAGGAGGATGTAGTGATACAAGCTGAGAAATAGGAGGATGTAGTGATACAACCTGAGAAATAGGAGGATGTAGTGATACAAGCTGAGAAATAGGAGGATGTTGTGATACAACCTGAGAAATAGGAGGATGTAGTGATACTAGCTGAGAAATAGGAGGATGTAGTGATACAACCTGAGAAATAGGAGGATGTAGTGATACAAGCTGAGAAATAGGAGGATGTAGTGATACAACCTGAGAAATAGGAGGATGTGGTGATACAACCTGAGAAATAGGAGGATGTAGTGATACAACCTGAGAAATAGGAGGATGTGATGATACAACCTGAGAAATAGGAGGATGTAGTGATACAACCTGAGAAATAGGAGGATGTAGTGATACAACATGAGTAATAGGAGGATGTAGTGATACAACCTGAGAAATAGGAGGATGTAGTGATACAACCTGAGAAATAAGAGGATGTAGTGATACAACCTGATAAATAGGAGGATGTGGTGATACAACCTGAGAAATAGGAGGATGTAGTGATACAACCTGAGAAATAGGAGGATGTAGTGATACAACATGAGTAATAGGAGGATATAGTGATACAAGCTGAGAAATAGGAGGATGTAGTGATACAACATGAGAAATAGGAGGATGTGGTGATACAACATGAGAAATAGGAGGATGTAGTGATACAACCTGAGAAATAGGAGGATGTAGTGATACAACATGAGTAATAGGAGGATGTGATGATACAACATGAGAAATAGGAGGATGTAGTGATACAACATGAGTAATAGGAGGATGTAGTGATACAACATGAGTAATAGGAGGATGTAGTGATACAAGCTGAGAAATAGGAGGATGTAGTGATACAACATGAGTAATAGGAGGATGTAGTGATACAACCTGAGAAATAGGAGGATGTGGTGATACAACCTGAGAAATAGGAGGATGTAGTGATACAACCTGAGAAATAGGAGGATGTAGTGATACAACATGAGAAATAGGAGGATGTAGTGATACAACCTGAGAAATAGGAGGATGTAGTGATACAAGCTGAGAAATAGGAGGATGTAGTGATACAACATGAGAAATAGGAGGATGTAGTGATACAACATGAGAAATAGGAGGATGTAGTGATACAACCTGAGAAATAGGAGGATGTAGTGATACAACCTGAGAAATAGGAGGATGTAGTGATACAACATGAGAAATAGGAGGATGTAGTGATACAACATGAGTAATAGGAGGATGTAGTGATACAACATGAGAAATAGGAGGATGTAGTGATACAACATGAGAAATAGGAGGATGTGATGATACAACATGAGAAATAGGAGGATGTAGTGATACAACATGAGTAATAGGAGGATGTAGTGATACAAGCTGAGAAATAGGAGGATGTAGTGATACAACATGAGTAATAGGAGGATGTAGTGATACAACCTGAGAAATAGGAGGATGTGGTGATACAACCTGATAAATAGGAGGATGTGGCGATACAACCTGACAAATAGGAGGATGTAGTGATACAACCTGAGAAATAGGAGGATGTAGTGATACAACATGAGTAATAGGAGGATGTAGTGATACAAGCTGAGAAATAGGAGGATGTAGTGATACAACATGAGAAATAGGAGGATGTGGTGATACAACATGAGAAATAGGAGGATGTAGTGATACAACCTGAGAAATAGGAGGATGTAGTGATACAACATGAGTAATAGGAGGATGTAGTGATACAAGCTGAGAAATAGGAGGATGTAGTGATACAAGCTGAGAAATAGGAGGATCTTGTGATACAACCTGAGAAATAGGAGGATGTAGTGATACTAGCTGAGAAATAGGAGGATGTAGTGATACAACCTGAGAAATAGGAGGATGTAGTGATACAAGCTGAGAAATAGGAGGATGTAGTGATACAACCTGAGAAATAGGAGGATGTGGTGATACAACCTGAGAAATAGGAGGATGTAGTGATACAACCTGAGAAATAGGAGGATGTGATGATACAACCTGAGAAATAGGAGGATGTAGTGATACAACCTGAGAAATAGGAGGATGTAGTGATACAACATGAGTAATAGGAGGATGTAGTGATACAACCTGAGAAATAGGAGGATGTAGTGATACAACCTGAGAAATAAGAGGATGTAGTGATACAACCTGATAAATAGGAGGATGTGGTGATACAACCTGAGAAATAGGAGGATGTAGTGATACAACCTGAGAAATAGGAGGATGTAGTGATACAACATGAGTAATAGGAGGATGTAGTGATACAAGCTGAGAAATAGGAGGATGTAGTGATACAACATGAGAAATAGGAGGATGTGGTGATACAACATGAGAAATAGGAGGATGTAGTGATACAACCTGAGAAATAGGAGGATGTAGTGATACAACATGAGTAATAGGAGGATGTAGTGATACAAGCTGAGAAATAGGAGGATGTAGTGATACAACATGAGTAATAGGAGGATGTAGTGATACAAGCTGAGAAATAGGAGGATGTAGTGATACAACATGAGTAATAGGAGGATGTAGTGATACAACCTGAGAAATAGGAGGATGTAGTGATACAACCTGAGAAATAGGAGGATGTAGTGATACAACATGAGAAATAGGAGGATGTAGTGATACAACCTGAGAAATAGGAGGATGTAGTGATACAAGCTGAGAAATAGGAGGATGTAGTGATACAACATGAGAAATAGGAGGATGTAGTGATACAACCTGAGAAATAGGAGGATGTAGTGATACAAGCTGAGAAATAGGAGGATGTAGTGATACAACATGAGAAATAGGAGGATGTAGTGATACAACATGAGAAATAGGAGGATGTGGTGATACAACCTGAGAAATAGGAGGATGTGGTGATACAAGCTGAGAAATAGGAGGATGTAGTGATACAACATGAGAAATAGGAGGATGTAGTGATACAACCTGAGAAATAGGAGGATGTAGTGATACAACATGAGAAATAGGAGGATGTAGTGATACAACATGACAAATAGGAGGATGTAGTGATACAACCAGAGAAATAGGAGGATGTAGTGATACAACCTGAGAAATAGGAGGATGTAGTGATACAACATGAGAAATAGGAGGATGTAGTGATACAACATGAGAAATAGGAGGATGTAGTGATACAACATGAGTAATAGGAGGATGTAGTGATACAACATGAGAAATAGGAGGATGTAGTGATACAACATGAGAAATAGGAGGATGTGATGATACAACATGAGAAATAGGAGGATGTAGTGATACAACATGAGTAATAGGAGGATGTAGTGATACAAGCTGAGAAATAGGAGGATGTAGTGATACAACATGAGTAATAGGAGGATGTAGTGATACAACCTGAGAAATAGGAGGATGTGGTGATACAACCTGAGAAATAGGAGGATGTAGTGATACAACCTGAGAAATAGGAGGATGTAGTGATACAACATGAGAAATAGGAGGATGTAGTGATACAACCTGAGAAATAGGAGGATGTAGTGATACAAGCTGAGAAATAGGAGGATGTAGTGATACAACATGAGAAATAGGAGGATGTAGTGATACAACCTGAGAAATAGGAGGATGTAGTGATACAAGCTGAGAAATAGGAGGATGTAGTGATACAAGCTGAGAAATAGGAGGATGTAGTGATACAACATGAGTAATAGGAGGATGTAGTGATACAACCTGAGAAATAGGAGGATGTAGTGATACAACATGAGAAAAAGGAGAATGTAGTGACACAACCTGAGAAATAGGAGGATGTGGTAATACAACATGAGAAATAGGAGGATGTAGTGATACAACATGAGAAATAGGAGGATGTGGTGATACAACCTGAGAAATAGGAGGATGTGGTGATACAACCTGAGAAATAGGAGGATGTAGTGATACAACATGAGAAATAGGAGGATGTAGTGATACAACCTGATAAATAGGAGGATGTAGTGATACAACCAGAGAAATAGGAGGATGTAGTGATACAACCTGAGAAATAGGAGGATGTAGTGATACAACATGAGAAATAGGAGGATGTAGTGATACAACATGAGAAATAGGAGGATGTAGTGATACAACATGAGTAATAGGAGGATGTAGTGATACAACATGAGAAATAGGAGGATGTAGTGATACAACATGAGAAATAGGAGGATGTGATGATACAACATGAGAAATAGGAGGATGTAGTGATACAACATGAGTAATAGGAGGATGTAGTGATACAAGCTGAGAAATAGGAGGATGTAGTGATACAACCTGAGAAATAGGAGGATGTGGTGATACAACCTGAGAAATAGGAGGATGTAGTGATACAACCTGAGAAATAGGAGGATGTAGTGATACAACATGAGAAATAGGAGGATGTAGTGATACAACCTGAGAAATAGGAGGATGTAGTGATACAAGCTGAGAAATAGGAGGATGAAGTGATACAACATGAGAAATAGGAGGATGTAGTGATACAACCTGAGAAATAGGAGGATGTAGTGATACAAGCTGAGAAATAGGAGCATGTAGTGATACAACATGAGTAATAGGAGGATGTAGTGATACAACCTGAGAAATAGGAGGATGTGGTGATACAACATGAGAAATAGGAGGATGTAGTGATACAACATGAGAAATAGGAGGATGTGGTGATACAACCTGAGAAATAGGAGGATGTGGTGATACAACCTGAGAAATAGGAGGATGTAGTGATACAACATGAGAAATAGGAGGATGTAGTGATACAACCTGGTAAATAGGAGGATGTAGTGATACAACCAGAGAAATAGGAGGATGTAGTGATACAACCTGAGAAATAGGAGGATGTAGTGATACAACATGAGAAATAGGAGGATGTAGTGATACAACATGAGAAATAGGAGGATGTAGTGATACAACATGAGTAATAGGAGGATGTAGTGATACAACATGAGAAATAGGAGGATGTAGTGATACAACATGAGAAATAGGAGGATGTGATGATACAACATGAGAAATAGGAGGATGTAGTGATACAACATGAGTAATAGGAGGATGTAGTGATACAAGCTGAGAAATAGGAGGATGTAGTGATACAACCTGAGAAATAGGAGGATGTGGTGATACAACCTGAGAAATAGGAGGATGTAGTGATACAACCTGAGAAATAGGAGGATGTAGTGATACAACATGAGAAATAGGAGGATGTAGTGATACAACCTGAGAAATAGGAGGATGTAGTGATACAAGCTGAGAAATAGGAGGATGTAGTGATACAACATGAGAAATAGGAGGATGTAGTGATACAAGCTGAGAAATAGGAGGATGTAGTGATACAACATGAGTAATAGGAGGATGTAGTGATACAACCTGAGAAATAGGAGGATGTAGTGATACAAGCTGAGAAATAGGAGGATGTAGTGATACAAGCTGAGAAATAGGAGGATGTAGTGATACAACATGAGTAATAGGAGGATGTAGTGATACAACCTGAGAAATAGGAGGATGTAGTGATACAACATGAGAAATAGGAGGATGTAGTGACACAACCTGAGAAATAGGAGGATGTGGTGATACAACATGAGAAATAGGAGGATGTAGTGATACAACATGAGAAATAGGAGGATGTGGTGATACAACCTGAGAAATAGGAGGATGTGGTGATACAACATGAGAAATAGGAGGATGTAGTGATACAACATGAGAAATAGGAGGATGTAGTGATACAACATGAGTAATAGGAGGATGTAGTGATACAACCAGAGAAATAGGAGGATGTAGTGATACAACCTGAGAAATAGGAGGATGTAGTGATACAACATGGGAAATAGGAGGATGTAGTGATACAACCTGAGAAATAGGAGGATGTAGTGATACAACATGAGAAATAGGAGGATGTAGTGATACAACCTGAGAAATAGGAGGATGTAGTGATACAACATGAGTAATTGGAGGATGTAGTGATACAACATGAGAAATAGGAGGATGTAGTGATACAACATGAGAAATAGGAGGATGTGATGATACAACATGAGAAATAGGAGGATGTAGTGATACAACATGAGAAATAGGAGGATGTAGTGATACAACATGAGTAATAGGAGGATGTAGTGATACAACCAGAGAAATAGGAGGATGTAGTGATACAACCTGAGAAATAGGAGGATGTAGTGATACAACATGAGAAATAGGAGGATGTAGTGATACAACCTGAGAAATAGGAGGATGTAGTGATACAAGCTGAGAAATAGGAGGATGTAGTGATACAAGCTGAGAAATAGGAGGATGTAGTGATACAACATGAGTAATAGGAGGATGTAGTGATACAACATGGGAAATAGGAGGATGTAGTGATACAACCAGAGAAATAAGAGGATGTAGTGATACAACATGAGAAATAGGAGGATGTAGTGACACAACCTGAGAAATAGGAGGATGTGGTGATACAACATGAGAAATAGGAGGATGTAGTGATACAACATGAGAAATAGGAGGATGTGGTGATACAACCTGAGAAATAGGAGGATGTGGTGATACAACATGAGTAATAGGAGGATGTAGTGATACAACATGAGAAATAGGAGGATGTAGTGATACAACCTGAGAAATAGGAGGATGTAGTGATACAACATGGGAAATAGGAGGATGTAGTGATACAACCTGAGAAATAGGAGGATGTAGTGATACAACATGAGAAATAGGAGGATGTAGTGATACAACCTGAGAAATAGGAGGATGTAGTGATACAACATGAGTAATAGGAGGATGTAGTGATACAACATGAGAAATAGGAGGATGTAGTGATACAACATGAGAAATAGGAGGATGTGATGATACAACATGAGAAATAGGAGGATGTAGTGATACAACATGAGTAATAGGAGGATGTAGTGATACAACATGAGAAATAGGAGGATGTAGTGATACAACATGAGTAATAGGAGGATGTAGTGATACAACCAGAGAAATAGGAGGATGTAGTGATACAACCTGAGAAATAGGAGGATGTAGTGATACAACATGAGAAATAGGAGGATGTAGTGATACAACATGAGAAATAGGAGGATGTAGTGATACAACATGAGAAATAGGAGGATGTAGTGATACAACCTGATAAATAGGAGGATGTGGTGATACAACATGAGAAATAGGAGGATGTAGTGATACAACATGAGAAATAGGAGGATGTGGTGATACAACCTGAGAAATAGGAGGATGTAGTGATACAAGCTGAGAAATAGGAGGATGTAGTGATACAACCTGAGAAATAGGAGGATGTAGTGATACAACATGAGTAATAAGAGGATGTAGTGATACAACCTGAGTAATAGGAGGATGTAGTGATACAAGCTGAGAAATAGGAGGATGTAGTGATACAAGCTGAGAAATAGGAGGATGTAGTGATACAAGCTAAGAAATAGGAGGATGTAGTGATACAACATGGGAAATAGGAGGATGTAGTGATACAACCTGAGAAATAGGAGGATGTAGTGATACAACATGGGAAATAGGAGGATGTAGTGATACAACATGAGAAATAGGAGGATGTAGTGATACAACCTGAGAAATAGGAGGATGTAGTGATACAACATGAGTAATAGGAGGATGTAGTGATACAACATGAGAAATAGGAGGATGTAGTGATACAACATGAGAAATAGGAGGATGTGATGATACAACATGAGAAATAGGAGGATGTAGTGATACAACATGAGAAATAGGAGGATGTAGTGATACAACATGAGTAATAGGAGGATGTAGTGATACAACCAGAGAAATAGGAGGATGTAGTGATACAACCTGAGAAATAGGAGGATGTAGTGATACAACCTGAGAAATAGGAGGATGTAGTGATACAACATGAGTAATAGGAGGATGTAGTGATACAACATGAGAAATAGGAGGATGTAGTGATACAACATGAGAAATAGGAGGATGTGATGATACAACATGAGAAATAGGAGGATGTAGTGATACAACATGAGAAATAGGAGGATGTAGTGATACAACATGAGTAATAGGAGGATGTAGTGATACAACCAGAGAAATAGGAGGATGTAGTGATACAACCTGAGAAATAGGAGGATGTAGTGATACAACATGAGAAATAGGAGGATGTAGTGATACAACATGAGAAATAGGAGGATGTAGTGATACAACATGAGAAATAGGAGGATGTAGTGACACAACCTGAGAAATAGGAGGATGTGGTGATACAACATGAGAAATAGGAGGATGTAGTGATACAACATGAGAAATAGGAGGATGTGGTGATACAACATGAGAAATAGGAGGATGTAGTGATACAACATGAGAAATAGGAGGATGTGGTGATACAACCTGAGAAATAGGAGGATGTAGTGATACAAGCTGAGAAATAGGAGGATGTAGTGATACAACCTGAGAAATAGGAGGATGTAGTGATACAACATGAGTAATAAGAGGATGTAGTGATACAACCTGAGTAATAGGAGGATGTAGTGATACAAGCTGAGAAATAGGAGGATGTAGTGATACAAGCTGAGAAATAGGAGGATGTAGTGATACAACATGGGAAATAGGAGGATGTAGTGATACAACCTGAGAAATAGGAGGATGTAGTGATACAACATGGGAAATAGGAGGATGTAGTGATACAACCTGAGAAATAGGAGGATGTAGTGATACAACCTGAGAAATAGGAGGATGTAGTGATACAACCTGAGAAATAGGAGGATGTAGTGATACAACATGAGTAATAGGAGGATGTAGTGATACAACATGAGAAATAGGAGGATGTAGTGATACAACATGAGAAATAGGAGGATGTGATGATACAACATGAGAAATAGGAGGATGTAGTGATACAACATGAGAAATAGGAGGATGTAGTGATACAACATGAGTAATAGGAGGATGTAGTGATACAACCAGAGAAATAGGAGGATGTAGTGATACAAGCTGAGAAATAGGAGGATGTAGTGATACAAGCTGAGAAATAGGAGGATGTAGTGCTAGAAGCTGAGAAATAGGAGGATGTAGTGATACAACATGAGAAATAGGAGGATGTAGTGATACAACATGAGAAATAGGAGGATGTAGTGATACAACATGAGAAATAGGAGGATGTAGTGACACAACCTGAGAAATAGGAGGATGTGGTGATACAACATGAGAAATAGGAGGATGTAGTGATACAACATGAGAAATAGGAGGATGTGGTGATACAACCTGAGAAATAGGAGGATGTAGTGATACAAGCTGAGAAATAGGAGGATGTAGTGATACAACCTGAGAAATAGGAGGATGTAGTGATACAACATGAGTAATAAGAGGATGTAGTGATACAACCTGAGTAATAGGAGGATGTAGTGATACAAGCTGAGAAATAGGAGGATGTAGTGATACAAGCTGAGAAATAGGAGGATGTAGTGATACAAGCTGAGAAATAGGAGGATGTAGTGATACAAGCTGAGAAAGATGGAGAGTTGGTGTGAAAGGGACTTTGTAGGTGACTCTCGCTCCTTTCACGCAAACGACTAAAGCCTGTCAGCTGCCCTAATTGTCCGTGGTGATGAAACTAACAGGTAGTGAATGATTCTCCCTTTTAGCACGGACAATAATGCGGTGTTGTTCTGTGTGAAAGCCCCCTGAGGAGCTAGGAGACAGGTGAGGACGCGCAAGCAGATGTTAGGCTCCTTGGCGAGCGGGAGGGGGAGCGCAGGATTAGGTGAAATCTGCTTCCCTTTGATTCCGCACTAATTTGCGGGGAGATGAAGAGCAGAGAGAAGGAACCACCTACGCCGCGACAGTACACACACACACACACACACACACACACACACACACACACACGCACACACACACACAATCCTCCATAGTTGAGTGGCTCCCATGCATGTGTCTGCATGGACCTTTAAGTGTGACCGCTGCTTGACTTCAACATCTCCATTTTTCATTCGCTGGTGTGTTTATCGACCCCGAGGAGACGTGGTAATATTTTGAAGAAGTCGCCATAGAAGAGCAGAAACGGGCGCCAAGTCCTCCCTCATTAGCCCTGATTCCCCCTGAGTGACATCTTTAACAAAAGGATGCAGCCTCTGCCGCCATGGCAACAGCCTCCTGCATCTGTATGCAGCGCTCTCGACTGCATGATGGCATCTCACTCTCATCCTCACGCTGGTTTTTTTTTTTTTTACTTCCCTTTACTGTTTTACTCCCGTCTCATCTGCCGTTTATCGTCAAAGAGACCCTGAAAGACACCTGATTTCCCTGATAATCGTTATATCCCACGATGCACACCTTAGTCACATGGAAACAGGAATCTTAAGAACCGTTTTTGGGGGGACTACAGTGATCCCTCGTTTATCGCTGTCATAAATGAATCTCCGCAATGTAATATTAAGTAATCATTAATTATACATTTTATATTTTCATAGTTACCGTAAAAAACTGTTTACCACCTTTTAAATATGTATTTTAACAATATGAGAGTTTTCTTTTCATGCACACTTTCGTCACATTCACACTCTTCTAATCTAACATAGTACTGCTGCCTAAGCCTGAGCCAATCAGTGGCCACGATACTGAACTGCGTGTTCTGATTAGTTTGTGGCCAATATACTACTGTTGTATTCACAGTTTTTGTTTATTTTGCTATTTTTATCTTTGACAAATGTCTAATTTAGGACCGACATGCTTTAAAACATTTTTTTTGAAGTATCCCTAAAAAAATTGCCGATGTGATGAACCCGCACTATTATATACACTATATTGCCAAAAGTATTTGGCCACCTGCCTTGACTCACATATGAACTTGAAGTGCCATCCCATGGAATTGTCCAAAATGTTTTTGGTATCCTGGAGCATTCAAAGTTCCTTTCACTGGAACTAAGGGGCCAAGCCCAACTCCTGAAAAAAACAACCCCACACCATAATTCCTCCTCCACCAAATTTCACACACTACACAATGCAGTCCGAAATGTAGCGTTCTCCTGGCAACCTCCAAACCCACGTAACAAACGAGTCCTCAGAAAAAACATCTCACATGTTGGTGACTTACACTATTTTGGCCACCTGCCTTGACTCACATATGAACTTGAAGTGCCATCCTATTCCTAACCCATAGGGTTCAATATGATGTTGGTCCACCTTTTGCAGCTGTTACAGCTTCAACTCTTCTGGGAAGGCTGTCCACAAGGTTGCGGAGTGTGTTTATAGGAATTTTCCACCATTCTTTCAAAAGCGCATTGGTGAGGTCACACACTGATGTTGGTGGAGAAGGCCTGGCTCTCAGTCTCCCTTCTAATTCATCCCAAAGGTGTTCTGTCGGGTTCAGGTCAGGACTCTGTGCAGGCCAGTCAAGTTCATCCACACCAGACTCTGTCATCCATGTCTTTATGGACCTTGCTTTGTGCACTGGTGCGCAGTCATGTTGGAAGAGGAAGGGGCCCGCTCCAAACTGTTCCCACAAGGTTGGGAGCATGATATCAAAATGTTTTGATATCCTGGAACATTCAAAGTTTCTTTCACTGGAAATAAGGGGCCAAGCCCAACTCCTGAAAAACAACCCCGCACCATAATTCCTCCTCCACCCAATTTCACACTCTGCAAAATACAGTCCGAAATGTACTGTTCTACTGGCAACCTCCAAACCCAGACTCGTCCATCAGATTGCCAGATGGAAAAGCGGGATTCATCACTCCATCACTCCTGCTCTAGAGTCCAGTGGCGACGTACTTTACACCACTGCATCCGACGCTTCGCATTGGACTTGGTGATGTATGGCTTAGATGCAGCTGCTCGGCCATGGAAACCCATTCCATGAAGCTCTCTGCGTACTGTACGTGGGCTAATTGGAAGGTCACATGAAGTTTGGAGCTCTGTAGCAACTGACTGTGCAGAAAGTCTTTGCACTATGCGCTTCAGCATCCGCTGACCCCTCTTTGTCAGTTTACGTGGCCTACCACTTGGTGGCTGAGTTGCTGTTGTTCTCAAACTCTTCCATTTTTCTTGTAAAAAAGCAGACAGTTGACTTTGGAATATTTAGGAGCGAGGAAATTTCACGACTGGATTTGTTGCACAGGTGGTCTCCTATGACAGTTCCACGCTGGAAATCACTGAGAGCGGCCCATTCTTTCACAAATGTTTGTAGAAACAGTCTCCATGCCTAAGTGCTTGATTTTATACACCTGTGGCCAGGCCAAGTGATTAGGACACCTGATTTTGATCATTTGGATGGGTGGCCAATTACTTTTGGCAATATAGTGTATTCAAGCAACAACATAACTTTAAGCAACTACACAACATTTTTAAGCCACAACACAACTTTAAACAACATCTTTAGGGGCGGTGTGGCTCGGTTGATAGAGCGGCCGTGCCAGCAATTTGAAGGTTCCAGGTTCGATCCCCAGCTTCCGCCATCCTAATCACGTCCGTTGTGTCCTTGAGCAAGACACTTCACCCTTGCACCTGATGGAAGGATGGCCACAACTTTAAGCAACAACACAATATATATAATCAACAACACAACATCTTTAAGCAACAACACAACATCTTTAAGCAACAACACAGCATCTTTAAGAAACAACACAACACCTTTAAGCCACAGCACAACTTCTTTGAGCAACAACACCACATTTTTAAGCAACAACACAACAACTTTAAGCAACAACACAACATCTTTGATCAACAACACTACATTTTAAGCAACAACACAACATCTTTAATCAACAACACTACATTTTAAGCCACAACACAACTTCTTTGAGCAACAACACAACATCTTTAAGCAATAACACAACGACTTTAAGCAACAACATAACATATATAATCAACAACAACATATTTGATCAACAACACAACATCTTTAAGAAACAACACAACACCTTTAAGCAACAACACAACACTTTTAAGCAACAACACTACATCTTTAATCAACAACACAGCAGCTTTAAGCAACAACACAACATATTTAAGAAACAACACAACATATTTAAGCCACA